>NW_028247909.1:0-278631 GCF_964263255.1 Lissotriton vulgaris | reverse complement strand
GATTTGGCGCATGGTTAAAAGTTCCTTAAAACGACCCAAATGCCCACTTCGAGGGCTTAAAACGTGTTTATTCACTGCGGGAAGAGATATAAACAATATTTAGAGTAAATTAATGTATATGCGAGAACGTTCGATTTTTCATGCTAAACGATCGATTACCCGCAACCTGATGAAATTGTTCTGAGATGTCCGAAATGGTCTGTTTTGAAAATTTAAATCTTTCAACTAATTTTTATTTTCAGATGTAGATCATCACTTTTGGAGCTAAAATGAGCATCTTTAAAGTCATTTTAATGCTTCTAGTAAACCAAAACTCAAGAATTGGCTGAAGGGTAAAAGTGACTTAAAAGGACCCAAATGCCCACTTCGAGGGCTGAAAACGGGTTTATTCACTGCGTGAAGAGATATAAACAACATTTAGAGTAAATTTATGTTCCTGCAAGAACTTTTGATTTTTCATGCTAAAAAATCGATGACCTTCGACCTGATGAAATTGCTCTGAGATGACCAAAATGGTCTGTTTTGAAAATTTCCATCCTTCAACCAATTTTGACTTTTAGAGGTGGATCATCACTTTTGGAGCTAAAATGAGCATGTTAATGGAAAGGGGCGACCACTCGGTCCCCCCGAACGTATGGCAGAGTGCCTCGATCCCCCCGGGAAGACATTTTTGGGCGGGAGGCGCGTCTCGGCTGGTATGCCCGAAGCGGCGTAGCCGGGGCGCGCTTTTTCCCGCCCTTGAGTGGGCTGGCCTAGACACGGACGCCGCCGGCCACGCCCTCGGGGCAGGCAGGGGCGGGTTTACGCCCGCCCTGAAGATGGATAAAAAGAGACGCAAGACCAGAAGACATCCTCTTGTTCCTGTGCTCTGAAGCTGCACCTCCCCGCTGCACGTGAGCTCGAGACGGAACGAAGAGCCAATTTTGAGCGTTTTAATCGTTCTTGTTTGTTTTTCAGTTACTTTGTTGGAGAATGCCGAAGAAGGTTGGAAAGCGTATGAATACCGACCAGATGCTGCGTGTTCTCATGAAGGAGATGTCCGAGCTAAGGAAGCGGGTGGACATGAATGAAGAAAGGGGTCCAAAACGTCCTTTGGCGGGAGCAGCCCCGGGAGGGAAAAATAAGAGGCCCAGGAGGGGGGCAGCGGGAGAAGAGATTCCCGGTCCCAGTACTCCGCTCGAGGCTCCAATTCCCGTGCCAGGGGAAGGGAATCCGATCACCCCCGTGTCCGAGGATGATATGCCGCCCGAGTTGGCAGCACAATTGGCAGCGTGGTTGGGAAAAGGTAACGAGGGCGCCACGGCTGTCGAAGCGCAGGAGCTGATTAAGCAATTGCGTGAGAAGCGGGAAGCAGCCAAGGTGCCCGTACCGGCTGCAGTGGGGGACAAGACACCAGGGACGGTTGCGACCACAGAGGCAGCGTCAGGTGCAGGTAAGCGGCCATTGCCGATCGCGAGGGATGAGTCAACACCCTCTCGGAGAGAAAAGTTGGGGCAACATGTTCCTTTGGCAATTAAGGAAAAGATTTGGGCGGGGGAGTATGTGAACATTTTTTCGTTACTTGTTGATCATTATGAGGTTGAGCATGTAAAGAGTCAGAAGGACCTAATGCACCCGAGTGTTTGGCGCGCAAAAATGGCCGCCTTTAAAGTGAATGAGAATATCGCCAATTGGGGCAATGCCTGGGGAATTTTTACATCAATCCTGGGCGAACGTAGGCCTGAGTTGCTTTCCGAGTTCCCAATCTACCAATCACGAATCATGGGGTACTCGACATCGCACCAGGGGAACCATTGGTTTTGTTACGATAATATGTTCAGAAAGGAAAAGGAGCATAATAAAAGTTTAACCTGGGATTGGTATGATGCCTTGACCTGGGATAAAATGAAGGAGTCAGGAATGTTAAAAATGCCGTTGGTAGGAAGTAATGTGGGTGAATCCTCTCGACAATATGCGGGGACGCCCTTTCGATCAGGTTCGGGGTCCGACGATCACTCGAAACCTACCGGCAATACTGGAAGAAAGGGTTTCTGTTTTAATTACAACAGAGGAAAATGTACGAGACCGCAGGGATCGTGTAAATTCAAACATGAATGTAGTGGTTGTGGGTCGTCCCATCCTGAGGTCTCGTGCAGAGCCAGAACGGGTGATAACGGGGGGAGAGGAGGTGCCAAACAGGTCTAATATAGTCCGAGGGGCGCCTTTACCCACTCCCATTGATACCCTGGCAATGATCCCTTGGCTCAGTGATTACCCGGATCGTACTTCTGCTGGGGTGCTGCGAAACGGTTTTTCGTATGGTTTCCGCATCCCGGTAGGGGACTTTCAGGGTGTGGAAAAGTGTAAAAACCAACTTTCCGTCCTGCAACATACAACCGTAGTACAGGAAAAGATCCGAAAAGAGGTGACTCGAGGTCGGGTCGCTGGCCCGTTTAGTGTACCCCCAGTTCAGAATTTTGTTTGTTCTCCCTTGGGGGTAGTACCCAAGAAAGACCCTGGAGAGTTCCGACTAATTCATAACTTATCAGCTCCACGAGGTCTTTCCGTAAATGAGGCAATCGATCCAGAAGTGTGTTCGGTGCGGTACGCATCCTTCGATGAGGCCGTAGCCATTTTGAATCGCCTGGGGCCCGGGGCGCTGATGGCGAAGTCAGATATCGAGTCAGCGTTCCGATTGCTCCCGGTACACCCAGACGACCAGCGTCTCCTAGGTTTCATGTTTCAGGGTTGTTATTACATGGATAGGTGTATGCCAATGGGGTGTTCGATATCCTGTGCTTATTTCGAGAAATTCAGTTGTTTTCTACAATGGGTTTTCACAAAGAAAACGGGTTTCCAAGATGTAATGCACTACCTTGATGATTTCTTATTTCTTGGGGCAGCTGGGGGTCTTGAGTGTGGCCGGGCCTTGGCCGAATTTTGTGTGTTGATGAAACAGTTAGGCGTGCCATTGGCGCCGGGTAAAACAGTGGGTCCTACGACTTGCCTCGAGTTTCTGGGGATCGAGTTGGACTCCATTGAGGGGTGTTTCCGTTTGCCAGCCGAGAAAGTGTTGAAGTTCAGGGCTGCGCTGCAACTGTGTATAAATGCATCAAAAGTTACACTGCAACAATTACAGCAAGTGGTGGGACAGTTGAATTTTGCACTGAGGGTGATACCAATGGCCCGCCCCTTTTCCCGTTCAATTGCCCAAGCGATGGTCGGCCTTAAAGAAGGCCATCATCGCACGAGACTATCGGCCGAGATCCGCCAGGACATGCGTATTTGGTTAGCATTCTTGGCGGATTTCAATGGTAGAATCGTCTGGAATAAACCAGCCGTGTCTTCTGAGGAGCTGGGGCTGTGGACAGATTCGGCGGGAAGCATAGGTTTTGGCGCCATTTTCGGCACAAAATGGTCAGCACAAAGATGGCCGACTTGGTGGCATGAGAAGGGTCTAACGAGTAATATTGCTTTCCTCGAACTGTTTCCCATCTTGGTGGCCTTGAGAACATGGCCCGATGGGTTCAAAAATCACTCGGTCATATTTTGGTCGGACAATATGACTGTGGTCGAGTGCATCAATAGTCAGGCAGCACGTTGTAAACTGATCTTAAGACTACTTAAAGAAATTGTTTTACTATGTATGCAATTGAACGTGCTATTCAGAGCAAAACACGTGCCAGGGGTGATGAATCAGGCAGCTGACGCACTGTCTCGTTTTCAAATGCAGGCTTTTGCTGGTTTCCTTCCCTCAGCGGACCCGGAGCCGGCACCCTTTACCGAGGCTCTCTGGTCTCTCGGTGCCCCGAACTTCGTCACCTCGTGGGAGAGAGTCTAGCACCAAGGACGAGGAAGGCATATGAAGGGGCGTTTCGGGCCTATTTAGCCTTTTTGGGGAGTGATAGAGAGCGACTTTGGGGTCATGAGGAATGGGTGGTGAATTTCCTGATGTCCTTACGTAGGGCTGGGAAATCGGTGGCTACGGCCCAGAGGCATCGTGCTGCCATTTCCTTTGTTGCCAGAGCACACGCTATCCAAGACCCAACAGCGTCCTTCGTTGTACAGAAAGCGCTGCATGGGTGGCAACGCCTGGAGGGTCGCAGAGTAGATGAAAGGCGCCCGATAGGTTTGGATAGATTGTCCCAGTTGTTGGCTACACTTCCTGCCACATGTTCATCTCAGTTTGAGGCAGTACTGTTCCGAGCCGCGTTTACGCTAGCATTTCACGGAGCAATGAGGGTAAGCGAACTGGTGGCAAGGAACAAACTAGATGTGGCGGGGGGTTTGTGCCGGGAACACGTCCAGATCAGTGGAGAAACAATGACTATCTCCTTTGTAAGGTCGAAGACTGACCAGGATGGGATGGGTGACTGCGTCATCATACGCAGGATTCCTGGGTCCTCCATATGTCCGGTAAAGTGTTTAGAGGATTACCTAGCACGAAGGGTGGCATCATGGGGGGGGACTTTGTTAAGACACACGGACGCCACCCCACTGACGAAATTTCAGTTTCAGCGGGTGCTTACGTTGTCCGTTGCCGCTGCGGGCTTGAACCCGGGCGAATTTGGGACCCATTCCTTTCGGATAGGGGCTGCTACTGAAGCTACGGCCAGGGGTCTTAATGTTGAGCAAGTGAAACGAGTGGGGCGTTGGTCCTCCAATTGTTATAAAAGATATGTGCGGTTGCACATGTTGTGAAGCTGTAATTATGTACTCTGTACTCACGCTTCTTGTTTTTGTTTGGTTTCAGTTACGCAAGCCTACGAGGCCGGGCGGACTATGCAGTCGACCTTACACCGGGCCAGCGGTCAGACATCACCGGCTGTGAAAAAGGAGGTGTGGGTCGTGGGCCACTCATACGTGAGGCGTGCCGCAGACGTATTCAAAGCAGGTGACATGATTCACGTAGCTGGGGAATACGGGTACAGGATGTCCTTCTACGGAAGGGGCGGTCTCTGTATTGACCAGTTTCAAACATTTTTTGAGGGTTTGTTAGGGCGGACAAGGTCACCGCCGGCTATAGTTATAGTGCATGTCGGGGGCAATGATTTGGTCACCATCGGTAGACGACTACTCCTGGAGGCAATGCTTTCCACTGTAAGTTGGTTGGCGAGGAGGGTTCCGGGGTGCACGATTGCATGGTCCCATTTAATTCCACGAAAGGTGTGGCGGGGGGCTATCTCTATACCTGCTTTGAATCACTCTGTTAGAAAGCTTAACAATAAAGTGAGTAGGTTGTTCCGTTCCAGGACATTGCATTCTATTTCTCATAGCTGTATTACTGATGACAGGATGTATTCGGGGGATGGTGTGCATTTGTCTTGGGAGGGGAATGAGTTGTTCTTAGGAGACTTCTTAGCATGGTTGAAATCTTTTGAAACATGACCTTTAGGTAGGAGTTTTTGTGGGGGGTCCGGATAGCCGGTCAACTATCCGGCCTGTGGCGGTAAGGTCATGATCGGTGAGCACTAATTGGAAGATCCCTATGAGTGGGCGTCACCCAACACGGATGGGAGCGCTCGGGGGAGGTGGCCTTTGGCCCCTCAACGGGGAGGCGGTCCCTTCTAAGGATGGGTCGCCGGAAGAAGAGGAAAGGCGGTCAAGGCCCCTTCCTGTGTAGGAGGGGTTACAGCCCCCTCCTGGGGAATTTCCCGGGGCCGGTGACATCTGCGACGGCAGATGCGGTAAGTTGTGTGGGGTTGGGGGGAGGTCTACGATACCTTCTAGATACCTCACACGAGTCTTCGAACGACCTTTAACTGGCGTCGAGTTGATAAGTGCCCCCGTCAAGACAAGGGAAATTGTAGTAGTTGCACGTGAGTACGCCTCAGTGCTGTCGCCCCTCCCAAGTGGGGGGGGTATGTCTGGTTAGGGATCTTGACACCGGTTACGACCTTGCCGTTGGCCCTTAAACGTTAGGATGTACAATTTCAATATTTCAAGTAAATGTTTTGTAGGATGTTAGATCGGCTAGGAGAACCTCTGTATTAGAGAATCTGTTAAGGTTAGCCAAACATCGCAGTGTGGTATGAAATTGTACATTAATGTTTAAATGTTCTAATTTTTGTTTTAATAAATACGGCCGGGAGGGTCACTCCCTCCCACTTCCAAAAACTTCAAGAACCGTTTCCGGTTTCCCTCATTTGGGGATTGTGTTGAGAGGGGGTGGCGGGTATCTCAGCCATATAGTCATTTTCATGCTTCTAGGGAGGCAAAACTCCAGATTTGGTGCATGGTTAAAAGTTCCTTAAAACGACCCAAATGCCCACTTCGAAGGCTTAAAACGTGTTTATTCACTGCGGGAAGAGATATAAACAACATTTAGAGTAATTTAATGTATGTGTGAGAACGTTTGATTTTTCATGCTAAACGATCGATGACCCGCGACCTGATGAAATTGCTCTGAGATGACCAAAATGGTCCGTTTTGAAAATTACATCTTTCAACTAATTTTGACTTTTAGAGGTGGACCATCACTTTTGGAGCTAAAATGAGCATGTTTATTGTCATTTTCATGCTTCTAGGGAGGCAACACTCCAGATTTGGCGCATGGTTAAAAGTTACTTAAAACGACCCAAATGCCCACTTCGAGGGCTTAAAATGTGTTTATTCACTGCGGGAAGAGATATAAACAACATTTAGAGTAATTTAATGTATGTGTGAGAACGTTCGATTTTTCATGCTAAACGATCGATGACCCGCGACCTGATGAAATTGCTCTGAGATGACCAAAATGGTCCGTTTTGAAAATTACATCTTTCAACTAATTTTGACTTTTAGAGGTGGATCATCACCTTTGGAGCTAAAATGAGCATGTTTATTGTCATTTTCATGCTTCTAGGGAGGGAAAACTCCAGATTTGGCGCATGGTTAAAAGTTCCTTAAAACCACCCAAATGCCCACTTCGAGGGCTTAAAATGTGTTTATTCACTGCGGGAAGAGATATAAACAATATTTAGAGTAAATTAATGTTCATGCGAGAAAGGTCACATTTTTCATGCTAAACGATCGATGACCCGCGACCTGATGAAATTGCTCTGAGATGACCAAAATGGTCCATTTTAAAAATGTCCATCTTTCAACTAATTTTGACTTTCAGAGGTAGATCATCACTTTTCGAGCTAAAATAAGCATGTTTATAGTCACTTTCATGCTTTTAGGGAGCCAAAACTCAAAATTTTGCTCACGGTTAAAAGTGACTTAAAAGGACCCAAATGCTCACTTCGAGAGCTCGAAACTTGTTTATTCACTGCGAGGAGAGATATAAACAACATTTACAATAAATTAATGTTCATACGAGAACGTTCGATTTTTCATGAAAAAATATCGATAACCCGCGACCTTAAGAAATTGCTCTGAGATGACCATAATGGTCCGTTTTGAAAATTTCCATCTTTCAACTAATTTTGACTTTCAGATGTGGATCATAACTTTTGGAGCTAAAATGAGCATCTTTATATTCATTTTCATGCTTGTAGGAAGCCAAAACTCAAGAATTGGTGGAAGGGTAAAAGTGACTTTAAAGTACCCAAATGCCCACTTTGAGGGCTTAAACCGGGTTTATTGACTGCGGGCAGAGATATAATCAACATTTAGAGTAAATTAATGTTCATGCGAGAACGTTTGATTTTTCATGCAAAACGATTGATGACCCGCGACCTGATGAAATTGCTCTAAGATGACCAAAATGGTCCGTTTTGAAAATTTCCATCTTTCAACTAATTTTGACTTTTAGATGTGGATCATCACTTTTGGAGATAAAATGAGCATCTTTATAGTCATTTTGATGCTTCAAGGGAGGCAAAACTCAAGAATTGGCGCATGGTTAAAAGTTCCTTAAAATGACCCAAATGCCCACTTCGAGGGCTTAAAATGTGTTTATTCACTGCGGGAAGAGATATAAACAACATTTAGAGTAAATTAATGTTCATGCAAGAACGTTCGATTTTTCATGCAAAATGATCGATGACCCGCGACCTGATGAAATTGCTCGGAGATGACCAAAATGGTCCATTTTGAAAATTTACATCTTTCAACTAATTTTTACTTTTAGATGTGGATCATCACTTTTGGAGCTAAAATGAGCATCTTTATAGTCATTTTCATGCTTCTAAGGAGCCAAAACTCAAGAATTGGCGGAAGGGTAAAAGTGACTTAAAAGGACCCAAATGCCCACTTCGAGGGCTTAAAACGTGTTTATTCACTGCGGGGAGAGATATAAACAACATTTAAAGTAAATTAATGTTCATGCGAGAACGTTTGATTTTTCATGCAAAACGATCGATGACCCACGACCTGATGAAATTGCTCTGAGATGACCAAAATGGTCCGTTTTGAAAATTTCCATCTTTCAACTAATTTTGACTTTTAGAGGTGGATCATCACTTTTGGAGCTAAAATGAGCATGTTTATTGTCATTTTCATGCTTTCAGGGAGGCAAAACTCCAGATTTGGCGAATGGTTAAAAGTTCCTTAAAACGACCCAAATGCCCACTTCGAAGGCTTAAAACGTGTTTATTCACTGCAGGAAGAGATATAAACAACATTTAGAGTAAATTAATGTTCATGCAAGAACGTTCGATTTTTCATGCAAAACGATCGATGACCCGCGACCTGATGAAATTGCTCTGAGATGACCAAAATGGTCTGTTTTGAAAATTTAAATCTTTCAACTAATTTTTATTTTCAGATGTAGATCATCACTTTTGGAGCTAAAATGAGCATCTTTATAGTCATTTTAATGCTTCTAGTGAGCCAAAACTCAAGAATTGGCGGAAGGGTAAAAGTGACTTAAAAGGACCCAAATGTCCACTTCGAGGGCTGAAAACGGGTTTATTCACTGCGGGAAGAGATATAAACAACATTTAGAGTAAATTTATGTTCCTGCGAGAACTTTTGATTTTTCATGCTAAAAAATCGATGACCCGCGACCTGATGAAATTGCTCTGAGATGACCAAAATGGTCCGTTTAAAAAATTTCCATCTTTCAACTAATTTTGACTTTTAGAGGTGGATCATCACTTTTGGAGCTAAAATGAGCATATTTATAGTCACTTTCATGCTTTTAGGGAGCCAAAACTCAAGATTTTGCTCACGGTTGAAAGTGACTTAAAAGGACCCAAATGCTCACTTCGAGAGCTCGAAACTTGTTTATTCACTGCGGGGAGAGATATAAACAACATTTACAATAAATTAATGTTCATACGAGAACGTTCGATTTTTCATGCAAAACTATTGATGACCCGCGACCCGAAGAAATTGCTCTGAGATGACCATAATGGTCCGTTTTGAAAATTTCTATCTTTCAACTAATTTTTACTTTTAGATGTGGATCATCACTTTTGGAGCACAAATGAGCATCTTTATAGTAATTTTCATGCTTCTTGGGAGCCAAAACTCAGGAATTGGCGGAAGGGTAAAAGTGACTTAAAAGGACCCAAATGCCCACTTCGAGGGCTTAAAACGTGTTTATTCACTGCGGGGAGAGATATAAACAACATTTAGAGTAAATTAATGTTCATGCGAGAACGTTTGATTTTTCATGCAAAACGATCGATGACCCGCGACCTGATGAAATTGCTCTGAGATGACCAAAATGGTCCGTTTTAAAAATTTCCATCTTTCAACTAATTTTGACTTTTAGAGGTGGATCATCACTTTTGGAGCTAAAATGAGCATGTTTATTGTCATTTTCATGCTTCAAGGGAGGCAACACTCCAGATTTGGCGCATGGTTAAAAGTTCCTTAAAACGACCCAAATACCCACTTCGAGGGCTTAAAATGTGTTTATTCACTGCGGGAAGAGATATAAACAATATTTAGAGTAAATTAATGTTCATGCGAGAACGTTCAAATTTTTCATGCTAAACGATCGATGACCCGCGACCTGATGAAATTGCTCTGAGATGACCAAAATGGTCCGTTTTAAAAATTTCCATCTTTCAACTAATTTTGACTTTTAGAGGTGGATCATCACTTTTGGAGCTAAAATGAGCATGTTTATTGTCATTTTCATGCTTCTAGGGAGGCAAAACTCCGGATTTGGCGCATGGTTAAAAGTTCCTTAAAACAACCCAAATGCCCACTTCGAGGGCTTAAAACGTGTTTATTCACTGCGGGAAGAGATATAAACAATATTTAGAGTAAATTAATGTATATGCGAGAACGTTCGATTTTTCATGCTAAACGATCGATTACCCGCAACCTGATGAAATTGTTCTGAGATGTCCGAAATGGTCTGTTTTGAAAATTTAAATCTTTCAACTAATTTTTATTTTCAGATGTAGATCATCACTTTTGGAGCTAAAATGAGCATCTTTATAGTCATTTTAATGCTTCTAGTGAGCCAAAACTCAAGAATTGGCGGAAGGGTAAAAGTGACTTAAAAGGACCCAAATGCCTACTTCGAGGGCTGAAAACGGGTTTATTCACTGCGGGAAGAGATATAAACAACATTTAGAGTAAATTTATGTTCCTGCGAGAACTTTTGATTTTTCATGCTAAAAAATCGATGACCTTCGACCTGATGAAATTGCTCTGAGATGACCAAAATGGTCTGTTTTGAAAATTTCCATCCTTCAACCAATTTTGACTTTTAGAGGTGGATCATCACTTTTGGAGCTAAAATGAGCATGTTAATAGTCATTTTCATGCTTCTAGGGAGGCAAAACTCCAGATTTGGTGCATGGTTAAAAGTTCCTTAAAACGACCCAAATGCCCACTTCGAAGGCTTAAAACGTGTTTATTCACTGCGGGAAGAGATATAAACAACATTTAGAGTAATTTAATGTATGTGTGAGAACGTTTGATTTTTCATGCTAAACGATCGATGACCCGCGACCTGATGAAATTGCTCTGAGATGACCAAAATGGTCCGTTTTGAAAATTACATCTTTCAACTAATTTTGACTTTTAGAGGTGGACCATCACTTTTGGAGCTAAAATGAGCATGTTTATTGTCATTTTCATGCTTCTAGAGAGGCAACACTCCAGATTTGGCGCATGGTTAAAAGTTACTTAAAACGACCCAAATGCCCACTTCGAGGGCTTAAAATGTGTTTATTCACTGCGGGAAGAGATATAAACAACATTTAGAGTAATTTAATGTATGTGTGAGAACGTTCGATTTTTCATGCTAAACGATCGATGACCCGCGACCTGATGAAATTGCTCTGAGATGACCAAAATGGTCCGTTTTGAAAATTACATCTTTCAACTAATTTTGACTTTTAGAGGTGGATCGTCACCTTTGGAGCTAAAATGAGCATGTTTATTGTCATTTTCATGCTTCTAGGGAGGGAAAACTCCAGATTTGGCGCATGGTTAAAAGTTACTTAAAACGACCCAAATGCCCACTTTGAGGGCTTAAAATGTGTTTATTCACTGCGGGAAGAGATATAAACAATATTTAGAGTAAATTAATGTTCATGCGAGAAAGGTCAAATTTTTCATGCTAAACGATCGATGACCCGCGACCTGATGAAATTGCTCTGAGATGACCAAAATGGTCCGTTTTAAAAATTTCCATCTTTCAACTAATTTTGACTTTTAGAGGTAGATCATCACTTTTCGAGCTAAAATAAGCATGTTTATAGTCACTTTCATGCTTTTAGGGAGCCAAAACTCAAGATTTTGCTCTTGGTTGAAAGTGACTTAAAAGGACCCAAATGCTCACTTCGAGAGCTCGAAACTTGTTTATTCACTGCGGGGAGAGATATAAACAACATTTACAATAAATTAATGTTCATACGAGAACGTTCGATTTTTCATGCAAAACTATTGATGACCCGCGACCCGAAGAAATTGCTCTGAGATGACCATAATGGTCCGTTTTGAAAATTTCTATCTTTCAACTAATTTTTACTTTTAGATGTGGATCATCACTTTTGGAGCACAAATGAGCATCTTTATAGTAATTTTCATGCTTCTTGGGAGCCAAAACTCAAGAATTGGCGGAAGGGTAAAAGTGACTTAAAAGGACCCAAATGCCCACTTCGAGGGCTTAAAACGTGTTTATTCACTGCGGGGAGAGATATAAACAACATTTAGAGTAAATTAATGTTCATGCGAGAACGTTTGATTTTTCATGCAAAACGATCGATGACCCGCGACCTGATGAAATTGCTCTTAGATGACCAAAATAGTCCGTTTTGAAAATTCCCATCTTTCAACTAATTTTGACTTTTAGAGGTGGATCATCACTTTTGGAGCTAAAATGAGCATGTTTATTGTCATTTTCATGCTTCTAGGGAGGCAAAACTACAGATTTGGCGCATGGTTAAAAGTTCCTTAAAACGCCCCAAATGCCCACTTCGAGGGCTTAAAACGTGTTTATTCACTGCGGGAAGAGATATAAACAATATTTAGAGTAAATTAATGTTCATGCAAGAACGTTCACATTTTTCATGCTAAACGATTGATGACCCGCGACCTGATGAAATTGCTCTGAGATGACCAAAATGGTCCGTTTTAAAAATTTCCATCTTTCAACTAATTTTGACTTTTAGAGGTAGATCATCAATTTTCGAGCTAAAATAAGCATATTTATAGTCACTTTCATGCTTTTAGGGAATCCAAAACTCAAGATTTTGCTCACGGTTAAAAGTGACTTAAAAGGACCCAAATGCTCACTTTGAGAGCTCGAAACTTGTTTATTCACTGCGAGGAAAGATATAAACAACATTTACAATAAATTAATGTTCATACGAGAACGTTTGATTTTTCATGCAAAACTATTGATGACCCGCGACCTGATGAAATTGCTCTGAGATGACCAAAATGGTCCGTTTTGAAAATTTCCATCTTTCAACTAATTTTGACTTTTAGAGGTGGATCATCACTTTTGGAGCTAAAATGAGCATGTTTATTGTCATTTTCATGCTTCTAGGGAGGCAACACTCCAGATTTGGCGCATGGTTAAAAGTTACTTAAAACGACCCAAATGCCCACTTCGAGGGCTTAAATGTGTTTATTCACTGCGGGAAGAGATATAAACAACATTTAGAGTAATTTAATGTATGTGTGAGAACGTTCGATTTTTCATGCTAAACGATCGATGACCCGCGACCTGATGAAATTGCTCTGAGATGACCAAAATGGTCCGTTTTGAAAATTACATCTTTCAACTAATTTTGACTTTTAGAGGTGGATCATCACCTTTGGAGCTAAAATGAGCATGTTTATTGTCATTTTCATGCTTCTAGGGAGGGAAAACTCCAGATTTGGCGCATGGTTAAAAGTTCCTTAAAACGACCCAAATGCCCACTTCGAGGGCTTAAAATGTGTTTATTCACTGCGGGAAGAGATATAAACAATATTTAGAGTAAATTAATGTTCATGCGAGAAAGGTCAAATTTTTCATGCTAAACGATCGATGACCCGCGACCTGATGAAATTGCTCTGAGATGACCAAAATGGTCCGTTTTAAAAATTTCCATCTTTCAACTAATTTTGACTTTTAGAGGTAGATCATCACTTTTCGAGCTAAAATAAGCATGTTTATAGTCACTTTCATGCTTTTAGGGAGCCAAAACTCAAGATTTTGCTCACGGTTGAAAGTGACTTAAAAGGACCCAAATGCTCACTTCGAGAGCTCGAAACTTGTTTATTCACTGCGGGGAGAGATATAAACAACATTTACAATAAATTAATGTTCATACGAGAACGTTCAATTTTTCATGCAAAACTATTGATGACCCGCGACCCGAAGAAATTGCTCTGAGATGACCATAATGGTCCGTTTTGAAAATTTCTATCTTTCAACTAATTTTGACTTTTAGAGGTGGATCATCACTTTTGGAGCTAAAATGAGCATGTTTATTGTCATTTTCATGCTTCTAGGGAGGCAAAACTACAGATTTGGCGCATGGTTAAAAGTTCCTTAAAACGCCCCAAATGCCCACTTCGAGGGCTTAAAACGTGTTTATTCACTGCGGGAAGAGATATAAACAATATTTAGAGTAAATTAATGTTCATGCAAGAACGTTCACATTTTTCATGCTAAACGATTGATGACCCGCGACCTGATGAAATTGCTCTGAGATGACCAAAATGGTCCGTTTTAAAAATTTCCATCTTTCAACTAATTTTGGCTTTTAGAGGTAGATCATCACTTTTCGAGCTAAAATAAGCATATTTATAGTCACTTTCATGCTTTTAGGGAATCCAAAACTCAAGATTTTGCTCACGGTTAAAAGTGACTTAAAAGGACCCAAATGCTCACTTCGAGAGCTCGAAACTTGTTTATTCACTGCGAGGAAAGATATAAACAACATTTACAATAAATTAATGTTCATACGAGAACGTTTGATTTTTCATGCAAAACTATTGATGACCCGCGACCTGATGAAATTGCTCTGAGATGACCAAAATGGTCCGTTTTGAAAATTTCCATCTTTCAACTAATTTTGACTTTTAGAGGTGGATCATCACTTTTGGAGCTAAAATGAGCATGTTTATTGTCCTTTTCATGCTTCTAGGGAGGCAAAACTCCAGATTTTGCGCATGGTTAAAAGTTCCTTAAAACGACCCAAATGCCCACTCCGAGGGCTTAAAACGTGTTTATTCACTGCGGGAAGAGATATAAACAATATTTAGAGTAAATTAATGTATATGCGAGAACGTTTGATTTTTCATGCTAAACAATTGATTACCCGCAACCTGATGAAATTTTTCTGAGATGTCCGAAATGGTCTGTTTTGAAAATTTAAATCTTTCAACTAATTTTTATTTTCAGATGTAGATCATCACTTTTGGAGCTAAAATGAGCATCTTTATAGTCATTTTAATGCTTCTAGTGAGACAAAACTCAAGAATTGGCGGAAGGGTAAAAGTGACTTAAAAGGACCCAAATGCCCACTTCG
Organism: Lissotriton vulgaris; assembly: GCF_964263255.1. Lineage (NCBI taxonomy): Eukaryota > Metazoa > Chordata > Amphibia > Caudata > Salamandridae > Lissotriton > Lissotriton vulgaris. The sequence continues at coordinate 263,788 of NW_028247909.1, read as the reverse complement.
AGGGCTGAAAACGGGGTTATTCACTGCGGGAAGAGATATAAACAACATTTAGAGTAAATTTATGTTCCTGCGAGAACTTTTGATTTTTCATGCTAAAAAATCGATGACCTTCGACCTGATGAAATTGCTCTGAGATGACCAAAATGGTCCGTTTTAAAAATGTCCATCTTTCAACTATTTTGACTTTCAGATGTGGATCATCACTTTTGGACCTAAAATGAGCATCTTTATGTTAATTTTCATGCTTGTAGGAGGCAAAACTCAAGATTTTGCTCACGGTTAAAAGTGACTCAAAAGGACCCAAATGCTCACTTTGAGAGCTCGAACTTGTTTATTCACTTCAGGAATATCTTCATAAGTTGGTAATAGGAGATAGCGATGTTAGCGACTGTTTCCAGTCGCTAACATCTTGGCACGCCCACTTTGCATGTCATTAGTGATAAATATCTCTGACATGCAAAGTGAGGCCCGAGATGGTCGCTATCTCCTACTAGCTGTCGCTAACTGGTGTTAGCGACAGCTAGGTTATAGGGAGATCATTTTATCTCCGCTTTCTTGGCTTCAAAAGCCAAAAAAGCAGAGATAAACCCCCTTGATAATATGCCCCAAGATTTTGCTCACAGTTAAAAGTGACTTAAAAGGACCCAAATGGTCACTTCGAGAGCTCAAAACTTGTTTATTCACTGCGGGAAGAGATATAAACAACATTTACAATAAATTAATGTATATGCGAGAACGTTCGATTTTTCATGCAAAATGATCGATGACCTGATGAAATTGCTCTGAGATGACCAAAATGGTCCGTTTTGAAAATTTCCATCTTTCAACTAATTTTTACTTTTAGATGTGGATCATCACTTTTGGAGCTAAAATGAGCATCTTTATAGTCATTTTCATGCTTCTAGGGAGCCAAAACTCAAGAATTGGCGAAGGGTAAAAGTGACTTAAAAGGACCCAAATGCCCACTTCGAGGGCTTAAAACGTGTTTATTCACTGCGGGGAGAGATATAAACAACATTTAGAGTAAATTAATGTTCATGCGAGAACGTTTGATTTTTCATGCAAAACGATCGATGACCCGCGACCTGATGAAATTGCTCTGAGATGACCAAAATGGTCAGTTTTGAAAATTTCCATCTTTCAACTAATTTTGACTTTTAGAGGTGGATCATCACTTTTGGAGCTAAAATGAGCATGTTTATTGTCATTTTCATGCTTCTAGGGAGGCAAAACTACAGATTTGGCGCATAGTTAAAAGTTCCTTAAAACGACCCAAATGCCCACTTCGAGGGCTGAAAACGTGTTTATTCACTGCGGGAAGAGATATAAACAATATTTAGAGTAAAATAATGTTATGTTATGTTATGTTATGTTATATTTATTTTTATATAGCGCACGGCTACTCAAAAAGAGTGTCCCGGCGCTTTTAATGATGAGACCTGCTCAGGATAACACAACACAGAGATAAAAACAGAATGAAAAGCAGAAAACAAAACAGAAAAGAGACAGAAAAAAAACCTAGAGGGCAAACAGCCAGGTTTTTAGGCCTTTCCTAAAAGCAAGTAGACTAGTAGCTCCCCGGAGTGCCAACGGCAAGGTGTTCCACAGCTGTGGCGCCAGCAGTCCAAAGGAGCGACCTCCAATACGAGCTCTCTTTACACGCGGCACAACCGCCAGAAACAGAGATTCTGATCTGAGGGAGCGAGCCGGTCGGTAGAAGGCAAGTCTCCTTTGGAGATACTGAGCTCCCACAGCATGAAGAGCTTTGTAGGCGAAAGTTAATGCCTTGAAAGCAATCCGTTTGCGGATAGGCAGCCAATGTAAGGCCTGCAAGAGACCAGCAGCACTGGCTCGCCTGTTCAGGCCAAAAATGTCCCTCACGGCCGCATTCTGCACAACTTGAAGCCGCTGCAGCAGATACTCTGGCAGGCCCAGATAGAGGATGTTGGAATAGTCCAATCTAGAGCCTATCAGAGCCTGCACAGTCAGCTTCCTGTGTTCCTCAGACAGGAGAGGCAAAAACCTCCGCAGCATCTTAAGGAGGCCGAAACATGTGCCAGTCACACCAAGGATCTGGGATCTCAACGTCAGATCCTTGTCCATCTTGACCCCCAGGTTTTTAGCTACCTGAGATGAACAAGACGGAGGGAACATGTTACTAGGCCACCAAGCATGCCAGTCTGGCTCCGCAACACACCCGAAGAAGAATACCTCGGACTTATCAGAATTGCACTTGAGGCTGTTCAGCTGGAACCATTTAAAAACAGCCCCAAGGCAATCCTGAATACTTTCTCCATCGAAGTCTCCTCCCCTCTTACAAGAGAAGAGGAGCTGGGTGTCGTCGGCGTAGGACACGATCTGGGCCCGAACGACTCCGCCAGCGCCGCCAAAGGGGTCATGAAGATGTTAAAAAGGGTCGGGCTCAAAATAGAGCCCTGCGGAACCCCGACTCCCAGTGGCGGCATCACGGCGGAGTCTGGGGAGGCCCAGACCGTTTGCCGGCGGCCAGCTAAAAAAGATGAAAACCAGCTGTACACCGTCCCCCGTAGGCCATTCTCATAGAGTCTTGCGAGAAGGCCATCATGGGGGACGGTGTCGAAGGCCGCCGACAAGTCCAACATAACCAGCATGGCTTTGCCCCCAGCGTCCAGAACCCCCTTAATGGTTTCTGAGACCTCTAGGAGCGCGGTCTCTGTACTGAGATTTGGGCGGGAGCCAGATTGAGTGGCGTGCAGAATCTTATGTTTTTCCAGAAAATTGGAAAGCACCGAATGTACATGCTTCTCCAAGACTTTCGTGAGAGCAGGCAATAAGGAAATAGGCCTATAATTAACCGGAGCCTTGGGATCGAGGCCAGGCTTCTTCAGCAAAGGAATGACCATTGCCTGCTTCCAGGCCTGCGGAACCACTCCCTGGCTCAGCGAGAGATTCAGGAGTGGATTCGCCAGAGGATTTATCACTTCCGCCATTTTTGCCAAGAATTTGGCCGGGCAGGGGTCCAATGGCGACCCAGATTTAAGATTGCCCATTACTGCTAAGGAAGCAGTAGCTGAGATAAATGGAAAGACAGCCAGCACAGGGCCTAGCGGGGCCGAAAGGCACGGGTCGGCCTCAGGATTGACCGGCCCCATGGGAGTCGGCAGTGGAAAAGAGTCCTGTATAAGTTTGATCTTGCTGGTGAAAAAAAACGCAAGATCAGAGGCCCAGGATTTAGAAGGCATACCTTGGGATGTATTGGAACGAGGGGCCATAAATTCTCTCACTATGGTAAAAATCTCCTTACAGGAGTTAGAGGCGGCTTCTATCCTCCCTGCAAGATAGGCTTTTTTTCCTAGGCGAATGTCCCGGTGATAGGTCTTGATCGCTGTCTTGTAGGTCAGCCTTGCCACAGAGTCATATTGTGATCGCCAAGCTCTTTCGGCTGCCTTACACTGCTGCCAAGCAGCCGCCAGTGTCGCAGTGAACCAGGGAGCCGAGACCCGTTTAGTTGTTAAGCGGGGGGCCAACACCGGGGCCAGATCGTTCAGCCTATCTAAAAGCCATACTTGCAAAGACTCCAGGTCCTTCTCCAAGTCGCCAGAAAGGAGGCAAGGGTGATCCAGAGCAGCCCGAGCCAGCATTGCAGGAGTCACTCGATGATATGCCCTGGGGACTCGTCCCTGATGCTGAGACACGGGATTAGACGGTTTCGCCGTGCCTCTAACCAGGAATTTGGCTAGCCTATGGTCTGACCAAAGCACCGGGATAATCTCCTTCACCTCCAACGGAGATGTCGAGAAGACCTGGTCAAGAGTGTGTCCCTTGTCGTGCGTTGGCCCCTGAAGATAGGGGATCAGGTCCAAAGGGGCCGTGGCCTCCAAGAGTTTAATGGTATCCGGGTCCGATGGATCATCCATACGGAAGTTGAAATCCCCGGCTACAATGCAATGTTCTGCTTTCAGGGCTAGTCCCGATAGAACCGAATCGAGCTCTTCAAAGAAGGTTCCAGGTGGACCAGGTGGCCTATATACTAATAGTCCTTTGAAGGATTGGTGAGGTGCCAGAGTGATGGAAAAGGCAAGAGACTCAGAGCCGCGGATATCATCCACTGGCAGAATAGAAAATTGCACGCATTTCTTCACTACCAGTGCCACTCCACCGCCCCTTCCCTTAAGCCTGTACTTCCTGAAGACATTGTAATCAGGAGGAATAGCCATGGCAACATCTGGATTTGAGAATTCCCCCAACCACGTCTCAGTCAACATGAGACAGAGTGGCTTTTCCAAATCGAGGAGATCATAAATGTCTTGCGCATGTCTGCACGCGGATCTGGTGTTTAACAGCATGCAGAGATACCCAACACTGTCAGTCGTTTTGTTGGGAAGCGAAGACAAAGCGCAGTTGGGGCGCCAGCCACAGCCAGGGCAGCGTGACTTACCCCTGTATCGTCCGGGGAAGACTGTACAACAGCCACCCGATGGATTTTGTAGTGAACGTAGCTCCCAAGATGAATATCGGAGCGAAGGAGACCTAGGCACACATATGCCCTGAGGCAGAGCCCCACCCGCCGCCCCGGTCGCCTCCGGGACGCTCACGGGCGCAGATTGGCTGGACTCTGGCGTCAATCAGGCGTCCCCGCTGCGCGTAACCGCTGCGCGTCTGCGTGACTCTCTTTTGTACAAGCCTAGCGTCCTTCTGACGACTAGAGCGAGTATCCTACCTGATGGCGGCGAAACGCGGCACCGTCTACCTGCAAGATGGCGCTACTGCAGGGAAATTATGCCGGGAAGCGGACCCGCCCAACAGCGGTGGATTTCACAGAAGTTAGAGTGCAGGTAAGGGCCAGCAGAATTAAAAGCAGGGGAAAATAACAAAAATGCAAATAAAATGAAAAACGAGGTAGAATTAAAATTATCAGCAGCTCAGGTCCCGAGGCGCACAGAGCGCAAACACAGGTCTAATAACAGATGGAAGGGGAGAGTTCGAGATTTTCCTCTCTTTTGTACACGCCTAGCGTCCTTCTGACGACTAGAGCGTGTATCCTACCTGATGGCGGCGAAACGCGGCACCGTCTACCTGCAAGATGGCGCAACTGCAGGGAAATTACGCCGGGAAGCGGACCCGCCCAACAGCGGTGGATTTCCCAGAAGTTAGAGTGCAGGTAAGGGCCAGCAGAATTAAAAGCAGGGGAAAATAACAAAAAAAAAATAAAATGAAAAACGAGGTAGAATTAAAATTATCAGCAGCTCAGGTCCCGAGGCGCACAGAGCGCAAACACAGGTCTAATAACAGATGGAAATGTTCATGCGAGAACGTTCACATTTTTCATGCTAAACGATCGATGAACCACGACCTGATGAAATTGCTCTGAGATGACCAAAATGGTCAGTTTTGAAAATTTCCATCTTTCAACTAATTTTGACTTTTAGAGGTGGATCATCACTTTTGGAGCTAAAATGAGCATGTTTATTGTCATTTTCATGCTTTCGGGGAGGCAAAACTCCAGATTTGGCGCACGGTTAAAAGTGACTCAAAAGGACCCAAATGCTCACTTTGAGAGCTCGAACTTGTTTATTCACTTCGGGAATATCTTCATAAGTTGGTAATAGGAGATAGCGATGTTAGCGACTGTTTCCAGTCGCTAACATCTTGGCACGCCCACTTTGCATGTCATTAGTGATAAATATCTCTGACATGCAAAGTGGGGCCCAAGATGGTCGCTATCTCCTACTAGCTGTCGCTAACTGGTGTTAGCGACAGCTAGGTAATAGGGAGATCATTTTATCTCCGCTTTCTTGGCTTCTAAAGCCAAAAAAGCAGAGATAAACCCCCTTGATAATATGCCCCAAGATTTTACTCACAGTTAAAAGTGACTTAAAAGGACCCAAATGCCCACTTCGAAGGCTTAAAATGTGTTTATTCACTGCGGGAAGAGATATAAACAACATTTACAATAAATTAACGTTCATGCGAGAACGTTCGATTTTTCATGCAAAATGATCGATGACCTGATGAAATTGCTCTGAGATGACCAAAATGGTCCGTTTTGAAAATTTCCATCTTTCAACTAATTTTTACTTTTAGATGTGGATCATCACTTTTGGAGCTAAAATGAGCATCTTTATAGTCATTTTCATGCTTCTAGGGAGCCAAAACTCAAGAATTGGCGGAAGGGTAAAAGTGACTTAAAAGGACCCAAATGCCCACTTCGAGGGCTTAAAACGTGTTTATTCACTGCGGGGAGAGATATAAACAACATTTAGAGTAAATTAATGTTCATGCGAGAACCTTTGATTTTTCATGCAAAACGATCGATGACCCGCGACCTGATGAATTTGCTCTGAGATGACCAAAATGGTCCGTTTTGAAAATTATCATCTTTCAACTAATTTTGACTTTTAGAGGTGGATCATCACTTTTGGAGCTAAAATGAGCATCTTTATAGTCATTTTGATGCTTCTAGGGAGGCAAAGCTCAAGAATTGGCGCATGGTTAAAAGTTCCTTAAAACGACCCAAATGCCCACTTCGAGGCCTTAAAATGTGTTTATTCACTGCGGGAAGAGATATAAACAACATTTAGAGTAAATTAATGTTCATGCCAGAACGTTCGATTTTTCATGCTAAACGATTGATGACCCGCGACCTGATGAAATTGCTCTGAGATGACCAAAATGGTCCATTTTAAAAATGTCCATCTTTCAACTAATTTTGACTTCCAGAGGTAGATCATCACTTTTCGAGCTAAAATAAGCATGTTTATAGTCACTTTCATGCTTTTAGGGAGCCAAAACTCAAAATGTTGCTCACGGTTAAAAGTGACTTAAAAGGACCCAAATGCTCACTTCGAGAGCTCAAAACTTGTTTATTCACTGTGGGGAGCGATATAAACAACATTTACAATAAATTAATGTTCATACGAGAACGTTCGATTTTTCATGCAAAACTATTGATGACCCGCGACCTGAAGAAATTACTCTGAGATGACCATAATGGTCCGTTTTGAAAATTTCCATCTTTCAACTAATTTTTACTTTTAGATGTGGATCATCACTTTTAGAGCAAAAATGAGCATCTTTATAGTCATTTTCATGCTTCTTGCGAGCCAAAACTCAAGAATTGGCGGAAGGGTAAAAGTGACTTAAAAGGACCCAAATGCCCACTTTGAGGGCTTAAACCGGGTTTATTGACTGCGGGCAGAGATATAAACAACATTTAGAGTAAATTATTGTTCATGCGAGAACTTTTGATTTTTCATGCAAAACGATCGATGACCCGCGACCTGATGAAATTGCTCTAAGATGACCAAAATGGTCCATTTTGAAAATTCCCATCTTTCAACTAATTTTGACTTTTAGAGGTGGATCATCACTTTTGGAGCTAAAATGAGCATGTTTATTGTCATTTTCATGCTTCTAGGGAGGCAAAACACCAGATTTGGCGCATGGTTAAAAGTTCCTAAAAACGACCCAAATGCCCACTTCGAGGGCTTAAAATGTGTTTATTCACTGCGGGAAGAGATATAAACAATATTTTGAGTAAATTAATGTTTATGCAAGAACGTTCAAATTTTTCATGCTAAACGATTGATGACCCGCGACCTGATGAAATTGCTCTGAGATGACCAAAATGGTCCGTTTTAAAAATTTCCATCTTTTAACTAATTTTGACTTTTAGAGGTAGATCATCACTTTTCGAGCTAAAATAAGCATGTTTATAGTCACTTTCATGCTTTTAGGGAGCCAAAACTCAAGATTTTGCTCACGGTTGAAAGTGACCTAAAAGGACCCAAATGCTCACTTCGAGAGCTCGAAACTTGTTTATTCACTGCGAGGAGAGATATAAACAACATTTACAATAAATTAATGTTCATACGAGAACGTTCGATTTTTCATGCAAAACTATTGATGACCCGCGACCTGAAGAAATTGCTCTGAGATGACCATGATGGTCCGTTTTGAAAATTTCCATCTTTCAACTAATTTTTACTTTTAGATGTGGATCATCACTTTTGGAGCAAAAATGAGCATCTTTATAGTCATTTTCATGCTTCTTGGGAGACAAAACTCAAGAATTGGCGGAAGGGTAAAAGTGACTTAAATGGACCCAAATGCCCACTTCGAGGGCTTAAAAGATGTTTATTCACTGCGGGAAGAGATATAAACAACATTTAGAGGAAATTATTGTTCATGCGAGAACGTTCAATTTTTCATGCTAAACGATCGATGATCCGCGACCTGATGAAATTGCTCTGAGATGACCAAAATGGTCCGTTTTGAAAATTTTCATCTTTCAACTAATTTTGACTTTTAGAGGTGGATCATCACTTTTGGAGCTAAAATTCGTTCTCAAAATGGTCAATATGGATGAAATTTTAACATTTAATCTTTTGACTCCAAATGACTGTTGGATGTGAATTATGACTTTTTCAACTAAACTAAGTGTGTTTAAAGTCATTTATGTGCCTGAAATTGGTCAAAATTGAAGCTTTTGAGTAAGCAAAACTCAGTAAAAATGGCAATTTTGGTCACTCTGAGGGGTTAAAAAGTGGTTATTCTACATGAGGAACGATCCATTTGACATTTTGAATCATTTTCGGTATAGTCCGAAAAATTAATTTTCTGATGAAAAACGATGACTCCGGACCTGTCGAACGTCCCCAAAATGGTCCTTATCGATGAAATTTTAACATTTAATCTTTTGACTCCAAACGACTGTTGGATGTGAATTAAGACTTTTTCAACTAAAATAAGTGTGTTTAAAGTCATTTATGTGCCTGAAATTGGTCAAAATTGAAGCTTTTGAGTAAGCAAAACTCTGTAAAAATTGCAATTTTGGTCACTCTGAGGGGTTAAAAAGTGGTTATTCAACATGAGGCACGATCCATTTGACATTTTGAATCATTTTTGGTATAGTTTGAAAAATTAATTTTCTGATGAAAAACGACTCCGGACCTGTCGAAGGTGCCCAAAATGGTCCCTATCGATGAAATTTTAACATTTAATCTTTTGACTCCAGAAGACTGTTGGATGTGAATTATGACTTTTTCAACTAAACTAAGTGTGTTTAAAGTCATTTATGTGCCTGAAATTGGTCAAAATTGAAGCTTTTGAGTAAGCAAAACTCAGTAAAAATGGCAATTTTGGTCACTCTGAGGGGTTAAAAAGTGGTTATTCTACATGAGGAACGATCCATTTGACATTTTGAATCATTTTCGGTATAGTCCGAAAAATTAATTTTCTGATGAAAAACGATGACTCCGGACCTGTCGAACGTCCCCAAAATGGTCCTTATCGATGAAATTTTAACATTTAATCTTTTGACTCCAAACGACTGTTGGATGTGAATTAAGACTTTTTCAACTAAAATAAGTGTGTTTAAAGTCATTTATGTGCCTGAAATTGGTCAAAATTGAAGCTTTTGAGTAAGCAAAACTCTGTAAAAATGGCAATTTTGGTCACTCTGAGGGGTTAAAAAGTGGTTATTCAACATGAGGCACGATCCATTTGACATTTTGAATCATTTTTGGTACAGTCCGAATAATTAATTTTCTGATGAAAAACGATGACTCCGGACCTGTCGAACGTTCCCAAAATGGTCAATATGGATGAAATTTTAACATTTAATCTTTTGACTCCAAATGACTGTTGGATGTGAATTATGACTTTTTTGCAACTAAAATAAGTGTGTTTAAAGTCATTTATGTGCCTGAAATTGGTCAAAATTGAAGCTTTTGAGTAAGCAAAACTCTGTAAAAATGGCAATTTTGTTCACTCTGAGGGGTAAAAAAGTGGTTATTCAACATGAGGCACGATCCATTTGACATTTTGAATCATTTTTGGTACAGTCCTAAAAATTAATTTTCTGATGAAAAACAATGACTCCGGACCTGTCGAACACCCCCAAAATGGTCCATATTGATGAAATTTTAACATTTAATCTTTTGATTCCAAACGACTGTTGGATGTGAATTATGACTTTTTCAACTAAAATAAGTGTGTTTAAAGTCATTTATGTGCCTGAAATTGGTCAAAATTGAAGCTTTTGAGTAAGCTAAACTCTGTAAAAATGGCAATTTTGGTCACTCTGAGGGGTTAAAAACTGGTTATTCAACATGAGGCACGATCCATTTGACATTTTGAATCATTTTTGGTACAGTTCGAAAAATGTATTTTCTGATGAAAAACGATGACTCCGGACCTGTCGAACATTCCTAAAATGGTCAATATGGATGAAATTTTAACATTTAATCTTTTGACTCCAAAAAACTGTTGGATGTGAATTATGACTTTTTCAACTAAAATAAGTGTGTTTAAAGTCATTTATGTGCCTGAAATTGGTCAAAATTGAAGCTTTTGAGTAAGCAAAACTCTGTAAAAATGGCAATTTTGGTCACTCTGAGGGGTTAAAAAGTGGTTATTCTACATGAGGCACGATCCATTTGACATTCTGAATCATTTTTGGTATAGTGCGAAAAATTAATTTTCTGATGAAAAACGAGGACTCCTGACCTGTCGAACGTGCCCAAAATGGTCCATATCGATGAAATTTTAACATTTAATCTTTTGACTCCAGACGACTGTTGGATGTGAATTAAGACTTTTTCAACTAAAATAGGTGTGTTTAAAGTCATTTATGTGCCTGAAATTAGCCAAAATTGAAGCTTTTGAGTAAGCAAAACTCTGTAAAAATGGCAATTTTGGTCACTCTGAGGGGTTAAAAAGTGGTTATTCAACATGAGGCACGATCCATTTGACATTTTGAATCATTTTTGGTATAGTCCGAAAAATTAATTTTCTGATGAAAAACGGTGACTCCGGACCTGTCGAACGTCCCCCAAAATGGTCCATATCGATGACATTTTAACATTTAATCTTTTGACTCCAGACGACTGTTGGATGTGAATTAAGACTTTTTCAACTAAAATAAGTGTGTTTAAAGTCATTTATGTGCCTGAAATTGGTCAAAATTGAAGCTTTTGAGTAAGCAAAACTCTGTAAAAATGGCAATTTTGGTCACTCTGAGGGGTTATAAAGTGGTTATTCAACATGAGGCACGATCCATTTGACATTTTGAATCATTTTTGGTACAGTCCGAAAAATTATTTTTCTGATGAAAAACGATGACTCCGGACCTGTCGAACGTTCCCAAAATGGTCAATATGGATGAAATTTTAACATTTAATCTTTTGACTCCAAATGACTGTTGGATGTGAATTATGACTTTTTCAACTAAAATAAGTGTGTTTAAAGTCATTTATGTGCCTGAAATTAGTCAAAATTGAAGCTTTTGAGTAAGCAAAACTCTGTAAAAATGGCAATTTTGGTCACTCTGAGGGGTTAAAAAGAGGTTATTCAACATGAGGCACGATCCATTTGACATTTTGAATAATTTTTGGTACAGTCCGAAAAATAATTTTCTGATGAAAAACGATGACTCTGGACCTGTCGAACGTTCCCAAAATGGACAATATGGATGAAATTTTAACATTTAATCTTTTGACACCAAATGACTGTTGGATGTGAATTATGACTTTTTCAACTAAAATAAGTGTGTTTAAAGTCTGTGCCTGAAATTTGTCAAAATTGAAGCTTTTGAGTAAGCAAAACTCTGTAAAAATGGCAATTTTGGTCACTCTGAGGGGTTAAAAAGTGGTTATTCAACATGAGGCACGATCCATTTGACATTTTGAATAATTTTTGGTACAGTCCAAAAAATTCATTTTCTGATGAAAAACGATGACTCCGGACCTGTCGAACATCCCCAAAATGGTCCATATTGATGAAATTTTAACATTTAATCTTTTGATTCCAAACGACTGTTTCAACTAAAATAAGTGTGTTTAAAGTCATTTATGTGCCTGAAATTGGTCAAAATTGAAGCTTTTGAGTAAGCAAAACTCTGTAAAAATGGCAATTTTGGTCACTCTGAGGGGTTAAAAAGAGTTTATTCTACATGAGGCACGATCCATTTGACATTTTGAATCATTTTTGGTATAGTCCGAAAAATTAATTTTCTGATGAAAAACGAGGACTCCTGACCTGTCGAACGTGCCCTAAATGGTCCATATCGATGACATTTTAACATTTAATCTTTTGACTCCAGACGACTGTTGGATGTGAATTAAGACTTTTTCAACTAAAATAAGTGTGTTTAAAGTCATTTATGTGCCTGAAATTGGTCAAAATTGAAGCTTTTGAGTAAGCAAAACTCTGTAAAAATGGCAATTTTGTTCACTCTGAGGGGTTAAAAAGTGGTTATTCAACATGAGGCACGATCCATTTGACATTTTGAATCATTTTTGGTACAGTCCTAAAAATTAATTTTCTGATGAAAAACAATGACTCCGGACCTGTCGAACGTCCCCAAAATGGTCCATATCGATGAAATTTTAACATTTAATCTTTTGACTCCAAACGACTGTTGGATGTGAATTATGACTTTTTCAATTAAAATAGGTGTGTTTAAAGTCATTTATGTGCCTGAAATTTGTCAAAATTGAAGCTTTTGAGTAAGCAAAACTCTGTAAAAATGGCAATTTTGGTCACTCTGAGGGGTTAAAAAGTGGTTATTCAACATGAGGCACGATCCAAAATGGTCCATATTGATGAAATTTTAACATTTAATCTTTTGACTCCAAAGAACTGTTGGATGTGAATTATGACTTTTTCAACTAAAATAAGTGTGTTTAAAGTCATTTATGTGCCTGAAATTGGTCAAAATTGAAGCTTTTGAGTAAGCAAAACTCTGTAAAAATGGCAATTTTGGTCACTCTGAGGGGTTAAAAAGTGGTTATTCTACATGAGGCACGATCCATTTGACATTCTGAATCATTTTTGGTATAGTGCGAAAAATTAATTTTCTGATGAAAAACGAGGACTCCTGACCTGTCGAACGTGCCCAAAATGGTCCATATCGATGAAATTTTAACATTTAATCTTTTGACTCCAGACGACTGTTGGATGTGAATTAAGACTTTTTCAACTAAAATAGGTGTGTTTAAAGTCATTTATGTGCCTGAAATTAGCCAAAATTGAAGCTTTTGAGTAAGCAAAACTCTGTAAAAATGGCAATTTTGGTCACTCTGAGGGGTTAAAAAGTGGTTATTCAACATGAGGCACGATCCATTTGACATTTTGAATCATTTTTGGTATAGTCCGAAAAATTAATTTTCTGATGAAAAACGGTGACTCCGGACCTGTCGAACGTCCCCCAAAATGGTCCATATCGATGACATTTTAACATTTAATCTTTTGACTCCAGACGACTGTTGGATGTGAATTAAGACTTTTTCAACTAAAATAAGTGTGTTTAAAGTCATTTATGTGCCTGAAATTGGTCAAAATTGAAGCTTTTGAGTAAGCAAAACTCTGTAAAAATGGCAATTTTGGTCACTCTGAGGGGTTATAAAGTGGTTATTCAACATGAGGCACGATCCATTTGACATTTTGAATCATTTTTGGTACAGTCCGAAAAATTATTTTTCTGATGAAAAACGATGACTCCGGACCTGTCGAACGTTCCCAAAATGGTCAATATGGATGAAATTTTAACATTTAATCTTTTGACTCCAAATGACTGTTGGATGTGAATTATGACTTTTTCAACTAAAATAAGTGTGTTTAAAGTCATTTATGTGCCTGAAATTAGTCAAAATTGAAGCTTTTGAGTAAGCAAAACTCTGTAAAAATGGCAATTTTGGTCACTCTGAGGGGTTAAAAAGAGGTTATTCAACATGAGGCACGATCCATTTGACATTTTGAATAATTTTTGGTACAGTCCGAAAAATAATTTTCTGATGAAAAACGATGACTCTGGACCTGTCGAACGTTCCCAAAATGGACAATATGGATGAAATTTTAACATTTAATCTTTTGACACCAAATGACTGTTGGATGTGAATTATGACTTTTTCAACTAAAATAAGTGTGTTTAAAGTCTGTGTCTGAAATTTGTCAAAATTGAAGCTTTTGAGTAAGCAAAACTCTGTAAAAATGGCAATTTTGGTCACTCTGAGGGGTTAAAAAGTGGTTATTCAACATGAGGCACGATCCATTTGACATTTTGAATAATTTTTGGTACAGTCCAAAAAATTCATTTTCTGATGAAAAACGATGACTCCGGACCTGTCGAACATCCCCAAAATGGTCCATATTGATGAAATTTTAACATTTAATCTTTTGATTCCAAACGACTGTTTCAACTAAAATAAGTGTGTTTAAAGTCATTTATGTGCCTGAAATTGGTCAAAATTGAAGCTTTTGAGTAAGCAAAACTCTGTAAAAATGGCAATTTTGGTCACTCTGAGGGGTTAAAAAGAGTTTATTCTACATGAGGCACGATCCATTTGACATTTTGAATCATTTTTGGTATAGTCCGAAAAATTAATTTTCTGATGAAAAACGAGGACTCCTGACCTGTCGAACGTGCCCTAAATGGTCCATATCGATGACATTTTAACATTTAATCTTTTGACTCCAGACGACTGTTGGATGTGAATTAAGACTTTTTCAACTAAAATAAGTGTGTTTAAAGTCATTTATGTGCCTGAAATTGGTCAAAATTGAAGCTTTTGAGTAAGCAAAACTCTGTAAAAATGGCAATTTTGTTCACTCTGAGGGGTTAAAAAGTGGTTATTCAACATGAGGCACGATCCATTTGACATTTTGAATCATTTTTGGTACAGTCCTAAAAATTAATTTTCTGATGAAAAACAATGACTCCGGACCTGTCGAACGTCCCCAAAATGGTCCATATCGATGAAATTTTAACATTTAATCTTTTGACTCCAAACGACTGTTGGATGTGAATTATGACTTTTTCAATTAAAATAGGTGTGTTTAAAGTCATTTATGTGCCTGAAATTTGTCAAAATTGAAGCTTTTGAGTAAGCAAAACTCTGTAAAAATGGCAATTTTGGTCACTCTGAGGGGTTAAAAAGTGGTTATTCAACATGAGGCACGATCCAAAATGGTCCATATTGATGAAATTTTAACATTTAATCTTTTGACTCCAAAGAACTGTTGGATGTGAATTATGACTTTTTCAACTAAAATAAGTGTGTTTAAAGTCATTTATGTGCCTGAAATTGGTCAAAATTGAAGCTTTTGAGTAAGCAAAACTCTGTAAAAATGGCAATTTTGGTCACTCTGAGGGGTTAAAAAGTGGTTATTCTACATGAGGCACGATCCATTTGACATTCTGAATCATTTTTGGTATAGTGCGAAAAATTAATTTTCTGATGAAAAACGAGGACTCCTGACCTGTCGAACGTGCCCAAAATGGTCCATATCGATGAAATTTTAACATTTAATCTTTTGACTCCAGACGACTGTTGGATGTGAATTAAGACTTTTTCAACTAAAATAGGTGTGTTTAAAGTCATTTATGTGCCTGAAATTAGCCAAAATTGAAGCTTTTGAGTAAGCAAAACTCTGTAAAAATGGCAATTTTGGTCACTCTGAGGGGTTAAAAAGTGGTTATTCAACATGAGGCACGATCCATTTGACATTTTGAATCATTTTTGGTATAGTCCGAAAAATTAATTTTCTGATGAAAAACGGTGACTCCGGACCTGTCGAACGTCCCCCAAAATGGTTCATATCGATGACATTTTAACATTTAATCTTTTGACTCCAGACGACTGTTGGATGTGAATTAAGACTTTTTCAACTAAAATAAGTGTGTTTAAAGTCATTTATGTGCCTGAAATTGGTCAAAATTGAAGCTTTTGAGTAAGCAAAACTCTGTAAAAATGGCAATTTTGGTCACTCTGAGGGGTTATAAAGTGGTTATTCAACATGAGGCACGATCCATTTGACATTTTGAATCATTTTTGGTACAGTCCGAAAAATTATTTTTCTGATGAAAAACGATGACTCCGGACCTGTCGAACGTTCCCAAAATGGTCAATATGGATGAAATTTTAACATTTAATCTTTTGACTCCAAATGACTGTTGGATGTGAATTATGACTTTTTCAACTAAAATAAGTGTGTTTAAAGTCATTTATGTGCCTGAAATTTGTCAAAATTGAAGCTTTTGAGTAAGCAAAACTCTGTAAAAATGGCAATTTTGGTCACTCTGAGGGGTTAAAAAGTGGTTATTCAACATGAGGCACGATCCATTTGACATTTTGAATAATTTTTGGTACAGTCCAAAAAATTCATTTTCTGATGAAAAACGATGACTCCGGACCTGTCGAACATCCCCAAAATGGTCCATATTGATGAAATTTTAACATTTAATCTTTTGATTCCAAACGACTGTTTCAACTAAAATAAGTGTGTTTAAAGTCATTTATGTGCCTGAAATTGGTCAAAATTGAAGCTTTTGAGTAAGCAAAACTCTGTAAAAATGGCAATTTTGGTCACTCTGAGGGGTTAAAAAGAGTTTATTCTACATGAGGCACGATCCATTTGACATTTTGAATCATTTTTGGTATAGTCCGAAAAATTAATTTTCTGATGAAAAACGAGGACTCCTGACCTGTCGAACGTGCCCTAAATGGTCCATATCGATGACATTTTAACATTTAATCTTTTGACTCCAGACGACTGTTGGATGTGAATTAAGACTTTTTCAACTAAAATAAGTGTGTTTAAAGTCATTTATGTGCCAGAAATTGGTCAAAATTGAAGCTTTTGAGTAAGCAAAACTCTGTAAAAATGGCAATTTTGGTCACTCTGAGGGGTTAAAGAGTGGTTATTCAACATGAGGCACGATCCATTTGACATTTTGAAATATTTTTGGTACAGTATTAAAAATTATTTTTCTGATGAAAAATGATGACTCCGGACCTTTCGAACGTCCCCAAAATGGTCCGTATCGATGAAATTTTAACATTTAATCTTTTGACTCCAAACGACTGTGGGATGTAAATTCAGACTTTTTCAACTAAAATAAGTGTGTTTAAAGTCATTTATGTGCCTGAAACTGGTCAAAATTGAAGCTTTTGAGTAGGCAAAACTCTGTAAAAATGGCAATTTTGGTCACTCTGAGGGGTTAAAAAGTGGTTATTCAACATGAGGCACGATCCATTTGACATTTTGAATCCTTTTTGGTACAGTCCGAAAAATTTATTTTCTGATGAAAAACGATGACTCCGGACCTGTCGAACGTTCCCAAAATGGTCAATATGGATGAAATTTTAACATTTAATCTTTTGACTCCAAATGACTGTTGGATGTGAGTTATGACTTTTTCAACTAAAAGAAGTGTGTTTAAAGTCATTTATGTGCCTGAAATTGGTCAAAATTGAAGCTTTTGAGTAAGCAAAACTCTGTAAAAATGGCAATTTTGGTCACTCTGAGGGGTTAAAAAGTGGTTATTCAACATGAGGCACGGTCCATTTGACATTTTGAATCATTTTTGGTACAGTCCTAAAAATTAATTTTCTGATGAAAAACAATGACTCCGGACCTGTCGAACGTCCCCAAAATGGTCCATATCGATGAAATTTTAACATTTAATCTTTTGACTCCAAACGACTGTTGGATGTGAATTATGACTTTTTCAACTAAAATAAGTGTGTTTAAAGTCATTTATGTGCCTGAAATTAGTCAAAATTGAAGCTTTTGAGTAAGCAAAACTCTGTAAAAATGGCAATTTTGGTCACTCTGAGGGGTTAAAAAGAGGTTATTCAACATGAGGCACGATCCATTTGACATTTTGAATCATTTTTGGTAGAGTCCGAAAAATTATTTTTCTGATGAAAAACGATGACTCCGGACCTGTCGAACGTTCCCAAAATGGTCAATATGGATGAAATTTTAACATTTAATCTTTTGACTCCAAATGACTGTTGGATGTGAATTATGACTTTTTCAACTAAAATAAGTGTGTTTAAAGTCATTTATGTGCCTGAAATTAGTCAAAATTGAAGCTTTTGAGTAAGCAAAACTCTGTAAAAATGGCAATTTTGGTCACTCTGAGGGAATAAAAAGTGGTTATTCAACATGAGGCACGATCCATTTGACATTTTGAATAATTTTTGGTACAGTCTGAAAAATAATTTTCTGATGAAAAACGATGACTCTGGACCTGTCGAACGTTCCCAAAATGGACAATATGGATGAAATTTTAACATTTAATCTTTTGACACCAAATGACTGTTGGATGTGAATTATGACTTTTTCAACTAAAATAAGTGTGTTTAAAGTCATTTATGTGCCTGAAATTTGTCAAAATTGAAGCTTTTGAGTAAGCAAAACTCTGTAAAAATGGCAATTTTGGTCACTCTGAGGGGTTAAAAAGTGGTTATTCAACATGAGGCACGATCCATTTGACATTTTGAATAATTTTTGGTATAGTCCGAAAAATTAATTTTCTGATGAAAAACGATGACTCCGGACCTGTCGAACGTGCCCTAAATGGTCCATATCGATGACATTTTAACATTTAATCTTTTGACTCCAGACGACTGTTGGATGTGAATTATGACTTTTTCAACTAAAATAAGTGTGTTTAAAGTCATTTATGTGCCTGAAATTAGTCAAAATTGAAGCTTTTGAGTAAGCAAAACTCTGTAAAAATGGCAATTTTGGTCACTCTGAGGGGTTAAAAAGAGGTTATTCAACATGAGGCACGATCCATTTGACATTTTGAATCATTTTTGGTAGAGTCCGAAAAATTATTTTTCTGATGAAAAACGATGACTCCGGACCTGTCGAACGTTCCCAAAATGGTCAATATGGATGAAATTTTAACATTTAATCTTTTGACTCCAAATGACTGTTGGATGTGAATTATGACTTTTTCAACTAAAATAAGTGTGTTTAAAGTCATTTATGTGCCTGAAATTAGTCAAAATTGAAGCTTTTGAGTAAGCAAAACTCTGTAAAAATGGCAATTTTGGTCACTCTGAGGGAATAAAAAGTGGTTATTCAACATGAGGCACGATCCATTTGACATTTTGAATAATTTTTGGTACAGTCTGAAAAATAATTTTCTGATGAAAAACGATGACTCTGGACCTGTCGAACGTTCCCAAAATGGACAATATGGATGAAATTTTAACATTTAATCTTTTGACACCAAATGACTGTTGGATGTGAATTATGACTTTTTCAACTAAAATAAGTGTGTTTAAAGTCATTTATGTGCCTGAAATTTGTCAAAATTGAAGCTTTTGAGTAAGCAAAACTCTGTAAAAATGGCAATTTTGGTCACTCTGAGGGGTTAAAAAGTGGTTATTCAACATGAGGCACGATCCATTTGACATTTTGAATAATTTTTGGTATAGTCCGAAAAATTAATTTTCTGATGAAAAACGATGACTCCGGACCTGTCGAAGGTGCCCAAAATGGTCCATATTGATGAAATTTTAACATTTAATCTTTTGATTCCAAACGACTGTTGGATGTGAATTATGACTTTTTCAACTAAAATAAGTGTGTTTAAAGTCATTTATGTGCCTGAAATTGGTCAAAATTGAAGCTTTTGAGTAAGCAAAACTCTGTAAAAATGGCAATTTTGGTCACTCTGAGGGGTTAAAAACTGGTTATTCTACATGAGGCACGATCCATTTGACATTCTGAATCATTTTTGGTATAGTGCGAAAAATTAATTTTCTGATGAAAAACGGTGACTCCGGACCTGTCGAACGTCCCCCAAAATGGTCCATATCGATGACATTTTAACATTTAATCTTTTGACTCCAGACGACTGTTGGATGTGAATTAAGACTTTTTCAACTAAAATAAGTGTGTTTAAAGTCATTTATGTGCCTGAAATTGGTCAAAATTGAAGCTTTTGAGTAAGCAAAACTCTGTAAAAATGGCAATTTTGGTCACTCTGAGGGGTTATAAAGTGGTTATTCAACATGAGGCACGATCCATTTGACATTTTGAATCATTTTTGGTACAGTCCGAAAAATTATTTTTCTGATGAAAAACGAGGACTCCTGACCTGTCGAACGTGCCCATATCGATGAAATTTTAACATTTAATCTTTTGACTCCAGACGACTGTTGGATGTGAATTAAGACTTTTTCAACTAAAATAGGTGTGTTTAAAGTCATTTATGTGCCTGAAATTAGCCAAAATTGAAGCTTTTGAGTAAGCAAAACTCTGTAAAAATGGCAATTTTGGTCACTCTGAGGGGTTAAAAAGTGGTTATTCAACATGAGGCACGATCCATTTGACATTTTGAATCATTTTCGGTATAGTCCGAAAAATTAATTTTCTAATGAAAAACGGTGACTCCGGACCTGTCGAACGTCCCCCAAAATGGTCCATATCGATGACATTTTAACATTTAATCTTTTGACTCCAGACGACTGTTGGATGTGAATTAAGACTTTTTCAACTAAAATAAGTGTGTTTAAAGTCATTTATGTGCCTGAAATTGGTCAAAATTGAAGCTTTTGAGTAAGCAAAACTCTGTAAAAATGGCAATTTTGGTCACTCTGAGGGGTTATAAAGTGGTTATTCAACATGAGGCACGATCCATTTGACATTTTGAATCATTTTTGGTAGAGTCCGAAAAATTATTTTTCTGATGAAAAACGATGACTCCGGACCTGTCGAACGTTCCCAAAATGGTCAATATGGATGAAATTTTAACATTTAATCTTTTGACTCCAAATGACTGTTGGATGTGAATTATGACTTTTTCAACTAAAATAAGTGTGTTTAAAGTCATTTATGTGCCTGAAATTAGTCAAAATTGAAGCTTTTGAGTAAGCAAAACTCTGTAAAAATGGCAATTTTGGTCACTCTGAGGGAATAAAAAGTGGTTATTCAACATGAGGCACGATCCATTTGACATTTTGAATAATTTTTGGTACAGTCTGAAAAATAATTTTCTGATGAAAAACGATGACTCTGGACCTGTCGAACGTTCCCAAAATGGACAATATGGATGCAATTTTAACATTTAATCTTTTGACACCAAATGACTGTTGGATGTGAATTATGAGTTTTTCAACTAAAATAAGTGTGTTTAAAGTCATTTATGTGCCTGAAATTTGTCAAAATTGAAGCTTTTGAGTAAGCAAAACTCTGTAAAAATGGCAATTTTGGTCACTCTGAGGGGTTAAAAAGTGGTTATTCAACATGAGGCACGATCCATTTGACATTTTGAATAATTTTTGGTATAGTCCGAAAAATTAATTTTCTGATGAAAAACGATGACTCCGGACCTGTCGAAGGTGCCCAAAATGGTCCATATCGATGAAATTTTAACATTTAATCTTTTGACTCCAAACGACTGTTGGATGTGAATTAAGACTTTTTCAACTAGAATAAGTGTGTTTAAAGTCATTTATGTGCCTGAAATTGGTCAAAATTGAAGCTTTTGAGTAAGCAAAACTCTGTAAAAATGGCAATTTTGGTCACTCTGAGGGGTTAAAAAGTGGTTATTCTACATGAGGCACGATCCATTTGACATTTTGAATCATTTTTGGTATAGTGCGAAAAATTAATTTTCTGATGAAAAACGAGGACTCCTGACCTGTCGAACGTGCCCCAAATGGTCCATATCGATGAAATTTTAACATTTAATCTTTTGACTCCAGACGACTGTTGGATGTGAATTAAGACTTTTTCAACTAAAATAGGTGTGTTTAAAGTCATTTATGTGCCTGAAATTAGCCAAAATTGAAGCTTTTGAGTAAGCAAAACTCTGTAAAAATGGCAATTTTGGTCACTCTGAGGGGTTAAAAAGTGGTTATTCAACATGAGGCACGATCCATTTGACATTTTGAATCATTTTTGGTATAGTCCGAAAAATTAATTTTCTGATGAAAAACGGTGACTCCGGACCTGTCGAACGTCCCCCAAAATGGTCCATATCGATGACATTTTAACATTTAATCTTTTGACTCCAGACGACTGTTGGATGTGAATTATGACTTTTTCAACTAAAATAAGTGTGTTTAAAGTCATTTATGTGCCTGAAATTGGTCAAAATTGAAGCTTTTGAGTAAGCAAAACTCTGTAAAAATGGCAATTTTGGTCACTCTGAGGGGTTAAAAAGTGGTTATTCAACATGAGGCACGATCCATTTGACATTTTTAATAATTTTTGGTACAGTTCGAAAAATTATTTTTCTGATGAAAAACGATGACTCCGGACCTGTCAAACGTTCCCAAAATGGTCAATATGGATGAAATTTTAACATTTAATTTTTTGACTCCAAATGACTGTTGGATGTGAATTATGACTTTTTCAACTAAAATAAGTGTGTTTAAAGTCATTTATGTGCCTAAAATTAGTCAAAATTGAAGCTTTTGAGTAAGCAAAACTGTAAAAATGGCAATTTTGGTCACTCTGAGGGGTTAAAAAGTGGTTATTCAACATGAGGCACGATCCATTTGACATTTTGAATCATTTTTGGTACAGTCCAAAAATTAATTTTCTGATGAAAAACGATGACTCCGGACCTGTCGAACGTTCCCAAAATGGTCAATATGGATGAAATTTTAACATTTAATCTTTTGACTCCAAATGACTGTTGGATGTGAATTATGACTTTTTCAACTAAAATAAGTGTGTTTAAAGTCATTTATGTGCCTGAAATTGGTCAAAATTGAAGCTTTTGAGTAAGCAAAACTCTGTAAAAATGGCAATTTTGTTCACTCTGAGGGGTTAAAAGTGGTTATTCAACATGAGGCACGATCCATTTGACATTTTGAATCATTTTTGGTACAGTCCTAAAAATTAATTTTCTGATGAAAAACAATGACTCCGGACCTGTCGAACGTCCCCAAAATGGTCCATATCGATGAAATTTTAACATTTAATCTTTTGACTCCAAACGACTGTTGGATGTGAATTATGACTTTTTCAATTAAAATAAGTGTGTTTAAAGTCATTTATGTGCCTGAAATTTGTCAAAATTGAAGCTTTTGAGTAAGCAAAACTCTGTAAAAATGGCAATTTTGGTCACTCTGAGGGGTTAAAAGTGGTTATTCAACATGAGGCACGATCCATTTGACATTTTGAATAATTTTTGGTATAGTCCGAATAATTAATTTTCTGATGAAAAAAACGATGACTCCGGACCTGTCGAAGGTGCCCAAAATGGTCCATATCGATAACATTTTAACATTTAATCTTTTGACTCCAGACGACTGTTGGATGTGAATTATGACTTTTTCAATTAAAATAAGTGTGTTTAAAGTCATTTATGTGCCTGAAATTGGTTAAAATTGAAGCTTTTGAGTAAGCAAAACTCTGTAAAAATGGCAATTTTGGTCACTCTGAGGGGTAAAAAAGTGGTTATTCAACATGAGGCACGATCCATTTGACATTTTGAATCATTTTTGGTATAGTGCAAAAAATTAATTTTCTGATGAAAAACGAGGACTCCTGACCTGTCGAACGTGCCCAAAATGGTCCATATCGATGAAATTTTAACATTTAATCTTTTGACTCCAGACGACTGTTGGATGTGAATTAAGACTTTTTCAACTAAAATAGGTGTGTTTAAAGTCATTTATGTGCCTGAAATTAGCCAAAATTGAAGCTTTTGAGTAAGCAAAACTCTGTAAAAATGGCAATTTTGGTCACTCTGAGGGGTTATAAAGTGGTTATTCAACATGAGGCACGATCCATTTGACATTTTGAATCATTTTAGGTACAGTCCGAAAAATTATTTTTCTGATGAAAAACGATGACTCCGGACCTGTCGAACGTTCCCAAAATGGTCAATATGGATGAAATTTTAACATTTAATCTTTTGACTCCAAATGACTGTTGGATGTGAATTATGACTTTTTCAACTAAAATAAGTGTGTTTAAAGTCATTTATGTGCCTGAAATTAGTCAAAATTGAAGCTTTTGAGTAAGCAAAACTCTGTAAAAATGGCAATTTTGGTCACTCTGAGGGGTTAAAAAGAGGTTATTCAACATGAGGCACGATCCATTTGACATTTTGAATCATTTTTGGTAGAGTCCGAAAAATTATTTTTCTGATGAAAAACGATGACTCCGGACCTGTCGAACGTTCCCAAAATGGTCAATATGGATGAAATTTTAACATTTAATCTTTTGACTCCAACTGACTGTTGGATGTGAATTATGACTTTTTCAACTAAAATAAGTGTGTTTAAAGTCATTTATGTGCCTGAAATTAGTCAAAATTGAAGCTTTTGAGTAAGCAAAACTCTGTAAAAATGGCAATTTTGGTCACTCTGAGGGAATAAAAAGTGGTTATTCAACATGAGGCACGATCCATTTGACATTTTGAATAATTTTTGGTACAGTCCGAAAAATAATTTTCTGATGAAAAACGATGACTCTGGACCTGTCGAACGTTCCCAAAATGGACAATATGGATGAAATTTTAACATTTAATCTTTTGACACCAAATGACTGTTGGATGTGAATTATGACTTTTTCAACTAAAATAAGTGTGTTTAAAGTCATTTATGTGCCTGAAATTTGTCAAAATTGAAGCTTTTGAGTAAGCAAAACTCTGTAAAAATGGCAATTTTGGTCACTCTGAGGGGTTAAAAAGTGGTTATTCAACATGAGGCACGATCCATTTGACATTTTGAATAATTTTTGGTACAGTCCAAAAAATTCATTTTCTGATGAAAAACGATGACTCCGGACCTGTCGAACATCCCCAAAATGGTCCATATTGATGAAATTTTAACATTGAATGTTTTGATTCCAAACGACTGTTTCAACTAAAATAAGTGTGTTTAAAGTCATTTATGTGCCAGAAATTGGTCAAAATTGAAGCTTTTGAGTAAGCAAAACTCTGTAAAAATGGCAATTTTGGTCACTCTGAGGGGTTAAAAAGAGTTTATTCTACATGAGGCACGATCCATTTGACATTTTGAATCATTTTTGGTATAGTCCGAAAAATTAATTTTCTGATGAAAAACGAGGACTCCTGACCTGTCGAACGTGCCCTAAATGGTCCATATCGATGACATTTTAACATTTAATCTTTTGACTCCAGACGACTGTTGGATGTGAATTAAGACTTTTTCAACTAAAATAAGTGTGTTTAAAGTCATTTATGTGCCAGAAATTGGTCAAAATTGAAGCTTTTGAGTAAGCAAAACTCTGTAAAAATGGCAATTTTGGTCACTCTGAGGCGTTAAAGAGTGGTTATTCAACATGAGGCACGATCCATTTGACATTTTGAAATATTTTTGGTACAGTATTAAAAATTATTTTTCTGATGAAAAATGATGACTCCGGACCTTTCGAACGTCCCCAAAATGGTCCGTATCGATGAAATTTTAACATTTAATCTTTTGACTCCAAACGACTGTTGGATGTAAATTCAGACTTTTTCAACTAAAATAAGTGTGTTTAAAGTCATTTATGTGCCTGAAACTGGTCAAAATTGAAGCTTTTGAGTAAGCAAAACTCTGTAAAAATGGCAATTTTGGTCACTCTGAGGGGTTAAAAAGTGGTTATTCAACATGAGGCACGATCCATTTGACATTTTGAATCATTTTTGGTACAGTCCGAAAAATTTATTTTCTGATGAAAAACGATGACTCCGGACCTGTCGAACGTTCCCAAAATGGTCAATATGGATGAAATTTTAACATTTAATCTTTTGACTCCAAATGACTGTTGGATGTGAGTTATGACTTTTTCAACTAAAATAAGTGTGTTTAAAGTCATTTATGTGCCTGAAATTGGTCAAAATTGAAGCTTTTGAGTAAGCAAAACTCTGTAAAAATGGCAATTTTGGTCACTCTGAGGGGTTAAAAAGTGGTTATTCAACATGAGGCACGATCCATTTGACATTTTGAATCATTTTTGGTACAGTCCTAAAAATTAATTTTCTGATGAAAAACAATGACTCCGGACCTGTCGAACGTCCCCAAAATGGTCCATATCGATGAAATTTTAACATTTAATCTTTTGACTCCAAACGACTGTTGGATGTGAATTATGACTTTTTCAATTAAAATAAGTGTGTTTAAAGTCATTTATGTGCCTGAAATTTGTCAAAATTGAAGCTTTTGAGTAAGCAAAACTCTGTAAAAATGGCAATTTTGGTCACTCTGAGGGGTTAAAAAGTGGTTATTCAACATGAGGCACGATCCATTTGACATTTTGAATAATTTTTGGTATAGTCCGAATAATTAATTTTCTGATGAAAAACGATGACTCCGGACCTGTCGAAGGTGCCCAAAATGGTCCATATCGATAACATTTTAACATTTAATCTTTTGACTCCAGACGACTGTTGGATGTGAATTATGACTTTTTCAATTAAAATAAGTGTGTTTAAAGTCATTTATGTGCCTGAAATTGGTTAAAATTGAAGCTTTTGAGTAAGCAAAACTCTGTAAAAATGGCAATTTTGGTCACTCTGAGGGGTAAAAAAGTGGTTATTCAACATGAGGCACGATCCATTTGACATTTTGAATCATTTTTGGTATAGTGCAAAAAATTAATTTTCTGATGAAAAACGAGGACTCCTGACCTGTCGAACGTGCCCAAAATGGTCCATATCGATGAAATTTTAACATTTAATCTTTTGACTCCAGACGACTGTTGGATGTGAATTAAGACTTTTTCAACTAAAATAGGTGTGTTTAAAGTCATTTATGTGCCTGAAATTAGCCAAAATTGAAGCTTTTGAGTAAGCAAAACTCTGTAAAAATGGCAATTTTGGTCACTCTGAGGGGTTATAAAGTGGTTATTCAACATGAGGCACGATCCATTTGACATTTTGAATCATTTTAGGTACAGTCCGAAAAATTATTTTTCTGATGAAAAACGATGACTCCGGACCTGTCGAACGTTCCCAAAATGGTCAATATGGATGAAATTTTAACATTTAATCTTTTGACTCCAAATGACTGTTGGATGTGAATTATGACTTTTTCAACTAAAATAAGTGTGTTTAAAGTCATTTATGTGCCTGAAATTAGTCAAAATTGAAGCTTTTGAGTAAGCAAAACTCTGTAAAAATGGCAATTTTGGTCACTCTGAGGGGTTAAAAAGAGGTTATTCAACATGAGGCACGATCCATTTGACATTTTGAATCATTTTTGGTAGAGTCCGAAAAATTATTTTTCTGATGAAAAACGATGACTCCGGACCTGTCGAACGTTCCCAAAATGGTCAATATGGATGAAATTTTAACATTTAATCTTTTGACTCCAACTGACTGTTGGATGTGAATTATGACTTTTTCAACTAAAATAAGTGTGTTTAAAGTCATTTATGTGCCTGAAATTAGTCAAAATTGAAGCTTTTGAGTAAGCAAAACTCTGTAAAAATGGCAATTTTGGTCACTCTGAGGGAATAAAAAGTGGTTATTCAACATGAGGCACGATCCATTTGACATTTTGAATAATTTTTGGTACAGTCCGAAAAATAATTTTCTGATGAAAAACGATGACTCTGGACCTGTCGAACGTTCCCAAAATGGACAATATGGATGAAATTTTAACATTTAATCTTTTGACACCAAATGACTGTTGGATGTGAATTATGACTTTTTCAACTAAAATAAGTGTGTTTAAAGTCATTTATGTGCCTGAAATTTGTCAAAATTGAAGCTTTTGAGTAAGCAAAACTCTGTAAAAATGGCAATTTTGGTCACTCTGAGGGGTTAAAAAGTGGTTATTCAACATGAGGCACGATCCATTTGACATTTTGAATAATTTTTGGTACAGTCCAAAAAATTCATTTTCTGATGAAAAACGATGACTCCGGACCTGTCGAACATCCCCAAAATGGTCCATATTGATGAAATTTTAACATTGAATGTTTTGATTCCAAACGACTGTTTCAACTAAAATAAGTGTGTTTAAAGTCATTTATGTGCCAGAAATTGGTCAAAATTGAAGCTTTTGAGTAAGCAAAACTCTGTAAAAATGGCAATTTTGGTCAATCTGAGGGGTTAAAAAGAGTTTATTCTACATGAGGCACGATCCATTTGACATTTTGAATCATTTTTGGTATAGTCCGAAAAATTAATTTTCTGATGAAAAACGAGGACTCCTGACCTGTCGAACGTGCCCTAAATGGTCCATATCGATGACATTTTAACATTTAATCTTTTGACTCCAGACGACTGTTGGATGTGAATTAAGACTTTTTCAACTAAAATAAGTGTGTTTAAAGTCATTTATGTGCCAGAAATTGGTCAAAATTGAAGCTTTTGAGTAAGCAAAACTCTGTAAAAATGGCAATTTTGGTCACTCTGAGGCGTTAAAGAGTGGTTATTCAACATGAGGCACGATCCATTTGACATTTTGAAATATTTTTGGTACAGTATTAAAAATTATTTTTCTGATGAAAAATGATGACTCCGGACCTTTCGAACGTCCCCAAAATGGTCCGTATCGATGAAAGTTTAACATTTAATCTTTTGACTCCAAACGACTGTTGGATGTAAATTCAGACTTTTTCAACTAAAATAAGTGTGTTTAAAGTCATTTATGTGCCTGAAACTGGTCAAAATTGAAGCTTTTGAGTAAGCAAAACTCTGTAAAAATGGCAATTTTGGTCACTCTGAGGGGTTAAAAAGTGGTTATTCAACATGAGGCACGATCCATTTGACATTTTGAATCATTTTTGGTACAGTCCGAAAAATTTATTTTCTGATGAAAAACGATGACTCCGGACCTGTCGAACGTTCCCAAAATGGTCAATATGGATGAAATTTTAACATTTAATCTTTTGACTCCAAATGACTGTTGGATGTGAGTTATGACTTTTTCAACTAAAATAAGTGTGTTTAAAGTCATTTATGTGCCTGAAATTGGTCAAAATTGAAGCTTTTGAGTAAGCAAAACTCTGTAAAAATGGCAATTTTGGTCACTCTGAGGGGTTAAAAAGTGGTTATTCAACATGAGGCACGATCCATTTGACATTTTGAATCATTTTTGGTACAGTCCTAAAAATTAATTTTCTGATGAAAAACAATGACTCCGGACCTGTCGAACGTCCCCAAATGGTCCATATCGATGAAATTTTAACATTTAATCTTTTGACTCCAAACGACTGTTGGATGTGAATTATGACTTTTTCAACCAAAATAAGTGTGTTTAAAGTCATTTATGTGCCTGAAATTGGTCAAAATTGAAGCTTTTGAGTAAGCAAAACTCTGTAAAAATGGCAATTTTGTTCACTCTGAGGGGTAAAAAAGTGGTTATTCAACATGAGGCACGATCCATTTGACATTTTGAATCATTTTTGGTACAGTCCTAAAAATTAATTTTCTGATGAAAAACAATGACTCCGGACCTGTCGAACGTCCCCAAAATGGTCCATATCGATGAAATTTTAACATTTAATCTTTTGACTCCAAACGACTGTTGGATGTGAATTATGACTTTTTCAATTAAAATAAGTGTGTTTAAAGTCATTTATGTGCCTGAAATTTGTCAAAATTGAAGCTTTTGAGTAAGCAAAACTCTGTAAAAATGGCAATTTTGGTCACTCTGAGGGGTTAAAAAGTGGTTATTCAACATGAGGCACGATCCATTTGACATTTTGAATAATTTTTGGTATAGTCCGAATAATTAATTTTCTGATGAAAAACGATGACTCCGGACCTGTCGAAGGTGCCCAAAATGGCCCATATCGATAAAATTTTAACATTTAATCTTTTGACTCCAGACGACTGTTGGATGTGAATTATGACTTTTTCAATTAAAATAAGTGTGTTTAAAGTCATTTATGTGCCTGAAATTGGTTAAAATTGAAGCTTTTGAGTAAGCAAAACTCTGTAAAAATGGCAATTTTGGTCACTCTGAGGGGTAAAAAAGTGGTTATTCAACATGAGGCACGATCCATTTGACATTTTGAATCATTTTTGGTATAGTGCAAAAAATTAATTTTCTGATGAAAAACGAGGACTCCTGACCTGTCGAACGTGCCCAAAATGGTCCATATCGATGAAATTTTAACATTTAATCTTTTGACTCCAGACGACTGTTGGATGTGAATTAAGACTTTTTCAACTAAAATAGGTGTGTTTAAAGTCATTTATGTGCCTGAAATTAGCCAAAATTGAAGCTTTTGAGTAAGCAAAACTCTGTAAAAATGGCAATTTTGGTCACTCTGAGGGGTTATAAAGTGGTTATTCAACATGAGGCACGATCCATTTGACATTTTGAATCATTTTAGGTACAGTCCGAAAAATTATTTTTCTGATGAAAAACGATGACTCCGGACCTGTCGAACGTTCCCAAAATGGTCAATATGGATGAAATTTTAACATTTAATCTTTTGACTCCAAATGACTGTTGGATGTGAATTATGACTTTTTCAACTAAAATAAGTGTGTTTAAAGTCATTTATGTGCCTGAAATTAGTCAAAATTGAAGCTTTTGAGTAAGCAAAACTCTGTAAAAATGGCAATTTTGGTCACTCTGAGGGGTTAAAAAGAGGTTATTCAACATGAGGCACGATCCATTTGACATTTTGAATCATTTTTGGTAGAGTCCGAAAAATTATTTTTCTGATGAAAAACGATGACTCCGGACCTGTCGAACGTTCCCAAAATGGTCAATATGGATGAAATTTTAACATTTAATCTTTTGACTCCAACTGACTGTTGGATGTGAATTATGACTTTTTCAACTAAAATAAGTGTGTTTAAAGTCATTTATGTGCCTGAAATTAGTCAAAATTGAAGCTTTTGAGTAAGCAAAACTCTGTAAAAATGGCAATTTTGGTCACTCTGAGGGAATAAAAAGTGGTTATTCAACATGAGGCACGATCCATTTGACATTTTGAATAATTTTTGGTACAGTCCGAAAAATAATTTTCTGATGAAAAACGATGACTCTGGACCTGTCGAACGTTCCCAAAATGGACAATATGGATGAAATTTTAACATTTAATCTTTTGACACCAAATGACTGTTGGATGTGAATTATGACTTTTTCAACTAAAATAAGTGTGTTTAAAGTCATTTATGTGCCTGAAATTTGTCAAAATTGAAGCTTTTGAGTAAGCAAAACTCTGTAAAAATGGCAATTTTGGTCACTCTGAGGGGTTAAAAAGTGGTTATTCAACATGAGGCACGATCCATTTGACATTTTGAATAATTTTTGGTACAGTCCAAAAAATTCATTTTCTGATGAAAAACGATGACTCCGGACCTGTCGAACATCCCCAAAATGGTCCATATTGATGAAATTTTAACATTGAATCTTTTGATTCCAAACGACTGTTTCAACTAAAATAAGTGTGTTTAAAGTCATTTATGTGCCTGAAATTGGTCAAAATTGAAGCTTTTGAGTAAGCAAAACTCTGTAAAAATGGCAATTTTGGTCACTCTGAGGGGTTAAAAAGAGTTTATTCTACATGAGGCACGATCCATTTGACATTTTGAATCATTTTTGGTATAGTCCGAAAAATAAATTTTCTGATGAAAAACGAGGACTCCTGACCTGTCGAACGTGCCCTAAATGGTCCATATCGATGACATTTTAACATTTAATCTTTTGACTCCAGACGACTGTTGGATGTGAATTAAGACTTTTTCAACTAAAATAAGTGTGTTTAAAGTCATTTATGTGCCAGAAATTGGTCAAAATTGAAGCTTTTGAGTAAGCAAAACTCTGTAAAAATGGCAATTTTGGTCACTCTGAGGGGTTAAAGAGTGGTTATTCAACATGAGGCACGATCCATTTGACATTTTGAAATATTTTTGGTACAGTATTAAAAATTATTTTTCTGATGAAAAATGATGACTCCGGACCTTTCGAACGTCCCCAAAATGGTCCGTATCGATGAAATTTTAACATTTAATCTTTTGACTCCAAACGACTGTTGGATGTAAATTCAGACTTTTTCAACTAAAATAAGTGTGTTTAAAGTCATTTATGTGCCTGAAACTGGTCAAAATTGAAGCTTTTGAGTAAGCAAAACTCTGTAAAAATGGCAATTTTGGTCACTCTGAGGGGTTAAAAAGTGGTTATTCAACATGAGGCACGATCCATTTGACATTTTGAATCATTTTTGGTACAGTCCGAAAAATTTATTTTCTGATGAAAAACGATGACTCCGGACCTGTCGAACGTTCCCAAAATGGTCAATATGGATGAAATTTTAACATTTAATCTTTTGACTCCAAATGACTGTTGGATGTGAGTTATGACTTTTTCAACTAAAATAAGTGTGTTTAAAGTCATTTATGTGCCTGAAATTGGTCAAAATTGAAGCTTTTGAGTAAGCAAAACTCTGTAAAAATGGCAATTTTGGTCACTCTGAGGGGTTAAAAAGTGGTTATTCAACATGAGGCACGATCCATTTGACATTTTGAATCATTTTTGGTACAGTCCTAAAAATTAATTTTCTGATGAAAAACAATGACTCCGGACCTGTCGAACGTCCCCAAAATGGTCCATATCGATGAAATTTTAACATTTAATCTTTTGACTCCAAACGACTGTTGGATGTGAATTATGACTTTTTCAATTAAAATAAGTGTGTTTAAAGTCATTTATGTGCCTGAAATTTGTCAAAATTGAAGCTTTTGAGTAAGCAAAACTCTGTAAAAATGGCAATTTTGGTCACTCTGAGGGGTTAAAAAGTGGTTATTCAACATGAGGCACGATCCATTTGACATTTTGAATAATTTTTGGTATAGTCCGAATAATTAATTTTCTGATGAAAAACGATGACTCCGGACCTGTCGAAGGTGCCCAAAATGGTCCATATCGATAACATTTTAACATTTAATCTTTTGACTCCAGACGACTGTTGGATGTGAATTATGACTTTTTCAATTAAAATAAGTGTGTTTAAAGTCATTTATGTGCCTGAAATTGGTTAAAATTGAAGCTTTTGAGTAAGCAAAACTCTGTAAAAATGGCAATTTTGGTCACTCTGAGGGGTAAAAAAGTGGTTATTCAACATGAGGCACGATCCATTTGACATTTTGAATCATTTTTGGTATAGTGCAAAAAATTAATTTTCTGATGAAAAACGAGGACTCCTGACCTGTCGAACGTGCCCAAAATGGTCCATATCGATGAAATTTTAACATTTAATCTTTTGACTCCAGACGACTGTTGGATGTGAATTAAGACTTTTTCAACTAAAATAGGTGTGTTTAAAGTCATTTATGTGCCTGAAATTAGCCAAAATTGAAGCTTTTGAGTAAGCAAAACTCTGTAAAAATGGCAATTTTGGTCACTCTGAGGGGTTATAAAGTGGTTATTCAACATGAGGCACGATCCATTTGACATTTTGAATCATTTTAGGTACAGTCCGAAAAATTATTTTTCTGATGAAAAACGATGACTCCGGACCTGTCGAACGTTCCCAAAATGGTCAATATGGATGAAATTTTAACATTTAATCTTTTGACTCCAAATGACTGTTGGATGTGAATTATGACTTTTTCAACTAAAATAAGTGTGTTTAAAGTCATTTATGTGCCTGAAATTAGTCAAAATTGAAGCTTTTGAGTAAGCAAAACTCTGTAAAAATGGCAATTTTGGTCACTCTGAGGGGTTAAAAAGAGGTTATTCAACATGAGGCACGATCCATTTGACATTTTGAATCATTTTTGGTAGAGTCCGAAAAATTATTTTTCTGATGAAAAACGATGACTCCGGACCTGTCGAACGTTCCCAAAATGGTCAATATGGATGAAATTTTAACATTTAATCTTTTGACTCCAACTGACTGTTGGATGTGAATTATGACTTTTTCAACTAAAATAAGTGTGTTTAAAGTCATTTATGTGCCTGAAATTAGTCAAAATTGAAGCTTTTGAGTAAGCAAAACTCTGTAAAAATGGCAATTTTGGTCACTCTGAGGGAATAAAAAGTGGTTATTCAACATGAGGCACGATCCATTTGACATTTTGAATAATTTTTGGTACAGTCCGAAAAATAATTTTCTGATGAAAAACGATGACTCTGGACCTGTCGAACGTTCCCAAAATGGACAATATGGATGAAATTTTAACATTTAATCTTTTGACACCAAATGACTGTTGGATGTGAATTATGACTTTTTCAACTAAAATAAGTGTGTTTAAAGTCATTTATGTGCCTGAAATTTGTCAAAATTGAAGCTTTTGAGTAAGCAAAACTCTGTAAAAATGGCAATTTTGGTCACTCTGAGGGGTTAAAAAGTGGTTATTCAACATGAGGCACGATCCATTTGACATTTTGAATAATTTTTGGTACAGTCCAAAAAATTCATTTTCTGATGAAAAACGATGACTCCGGACCTGTCGAACATCCCCAAAATGGTCCATATTGATGAAATTTTAACATTGAATGTTTTGATTCCAAACGACTGTTTCAACTAAAATAAGTGTGTTTAAAGTCATTTATGTGCCAGAAATTGGTCAAAATTGAAGCTTTTGAGTAAGCAAAACTCTGTAAAAATGGCAATTTTGGTCACTCTGAGGGGTTAAAAAGAGTTTATTCTACATGAGGCACGATCCATTTGACATTTTGAATCATTTTTGGTATAGTCCGAAAAATTAATTTTCTGATGAAAAACGAGGACTCCTGACCTGTCGAACGTGCCCTAAATGGTCCATATCGATGACATTTTAACATTTAATCTTTTGACTCCAGACGACTGTTGGATGTGAATTAAGACTTTTTCAACTAAAATAAGTGTGTTTAAAGTCATTTATGTGCCAGAAATTGGTCAAAATTGAAGCTTTTGAGTAAGCAAAACTCTGTAAAAATGGCAATTTTGGTCACTCTGAGGCGTTAAAGAGTGGTTATTCAACATGAGGCACGATCCATTTGACATTTTGAAATATTTTTGGTACAGTATTAAAAATTATTTTTCTGATGAAAAATGATGACTCCGGACCTTTCGAACGTCCCCAAAATGGTCCGTATCGATGAAAGTTTAACATTTAATCTTTTGACTCCAAACGACTGTTGGATGTAAATTCAGACTTTTTCAACTAAAATAAGTGTGTTTAAAGTCATTTATGTGCCTGAAACTGGTCAAAATTGAAGCTTTTGAGTAAGCAAAACTCTGTAAAAATGGCAATTTTGGTCACTCTGAGGGGTTAAAAAGTGGTTATTCAACA
Source organism: Lissotriton vulgaris (assembly GCF_964263255.1). NCBI lineage: Eukaryota > Metazoa > Chordata > Amphibia > Caudata > Salamandridae > Lissotriton > Lissotriton vulgaris. The sequence continues at coordinate 228,846 of NW_028247909.1, read as the reverse complement.
TGAGGCACGATCCATTTGACATTTTGAATCATTTTTGGTACAGTCCGAAAAATTTATTTTCTGATGAAAAACGATGACTCCGGACCTGTCGAACGTTCCCAAAATGGTCAATATGGATGAAATTTTAACATTTAATCTTTTGACTCCAAATGACTGTTGGATGTGAGTTATGACTTTTTCAACTAAAATAAGTGTGTTTAAAGTCATTTATGTGCCTGAAATTGGTCAAAATTGAAGCTTTTGAGTAAGCAAAACTCTGTAAAAATGGCAATTTTGGTCACTCTGAGGGGTTAAAAAGTGGTTATTCAACATGAGGCACGATCCATTTGACATTTTGAATCATTTTTGGTACAGTCCTAAAAATTAATTTTCTGATGAAAAACAATGACTCCGGACCTGTCGAACGTCCCCAAATGGTCCATATCGATGAAATTTTAACATTTAATCTTTTGACTCCAAACGACTGTTGGATGTGAATTATGACTTTTTCAACCAAAATAAGTGTGTTTAAAGTCATTTATGTGCCTGAAATTGGTCAAAATTGAAGCTTTTGAGTAAGCAAAACTCTGTAAAAATGGCAATTTTGTTCACTCTGAGGGGTAAAAAAGTGGTTATTCAACATGAGGCACGATCCATTTGACATTTTGAATCATTTTTGGTACAGTCCTAAAAATTAATTTTCTGATGAAAAACAATGACTCCGGACCTGTCGAACGTCCCCAAAATGGTCCATATCGATGAAATTTTAACATTTAATCTTTTGACTCCAAACGACTGTTGGATGTGAATTATGACTTTTTCAATTAAAATAAGTGTGTTTAAAGTCATTTATGTGCCTGAAATTTGTCAAAATTGAAGCTTTTGAGTAAGCAAAACTCTGTAAAAATGGCAATTTTGGTCACTCTGAGGGGTTAAAAAGTGGTTATTCAACATGAGGCACGATCCATTTGACATTTTGAATAATTTTTGGTATAGTCCGAATAATTAATTTTCTGATGAAAAACGATGACTCCGGACCTGTCGAAGGTGCCCAAAATGGCCCATATCGATAAAATTTTAACATTTAATCTTTTGACTCCAGACGACTGTTGGATGTGAATTATGACTTTTTCAATTAAAATAAGTGTGTTTAAAGTCATTTATGTGCCTGAAATTGGTTAAAATTGAAGCTTTTGAGTAAGCAAAACTCTGTAAAAATGGCAATTTTGGTCACTCTGAGGGGTAAAAAAGTGGTTATTCAACATGAGGCACGATCCATTTGACATTTTGAATCATTTTTGGTATAGTGCAAAAAATTAATTTTCTGATGAAAAACGAGGACTCCTGACCTGTCGAACGTGCCCAAAATGGTCCATATCGATGAAATTTTAACATTTAATCTTTTGACTCCAGACGACTGTTGGATGTGAATTAAGACTTTTTCAACTAAAATAGGTGTGTTTAAAGTCATTTATGTGCCTGAAATTAGCCAAAATTGAAGCTTTTGAGTAAGCAAAACTCTGTAAAAATGGCAATTTTGGTCACTCTGAGGGGTTATAAAGTGGTTATTCAACATGAGGCACGATCCATTTGACATTTTGAATCATTTTAGGTACAGTCCGAAAAATTATTTTTCTGATGAAAAACGATGACTCCGGACCTGTCGAACGTTCCCAAAATGGTCAATATGGATGAAATTTTAACATTTAATCTTTTGACTCCAAATGACTGTTGGATGTGAATTATGACTTTTTCAACTAAAATAAGTGTGTTTAAAGTCATTTATGTGCCTGAAATTAGTCAAAATTGAAGCTTTTGAGTAAGCAAAACTCTGTAAAAATGGCAATTTTGGTCACTCTGAGGGGTTAAAAAGAGGTTATTCAACATGAGGCACGATCCATTTGACATTTTGAATCATTTTTGGTAGAGTCCGAAAAATTATTTTTCTGATGAAAAACGATGACTCCGGACCTGTCGAACGTTCCCAAAATGGTCAATATGGATGAAATTTTAACATTTAATCTTTTGACTCCAACTGACTGTTGGATGTGAATTATGACTTTTTCAACTAAAATAAGTGTGTTTAAAGTCATTTATGTGCCTGAAATTAGTCAAAATTGAAGCTTTTGAGTAAGCAAAACTCTGTAAAAATGGCAATTTTGGTCACTCTGAGGGAATAAAAAGTGGTTATTCAACATGAGGCACGATCCATTTGACATTTTGAATAATTTTTGGTACAGTCCGAAAAATAATTTTCTGATGAAAAACGATGACTCTGGACCTGTCGAACGTTCCCAAAATGGACAATATGGATGAAATTTTAACATTTAATCTTTTGACACCAAATGACTGTTGGATGTGAATTATGACTTTTTCAACTAAAATAAGTGTGTTTAAAGTCATTTATGTGCCTGAAATTTGTCAAAATTGAAGCTTTTGAGTAAGCAAAACTCTGTAAAAATGGCAATTTTGGTCACTCTGAGGGGTTAAAAAGTGGTTATTCAACATGAGGCACGATCCATTTGACATTTTGAATAATTTTTGGTACAGTCCAAAAAATTCATTTTCTGATGAAAAACGATGACTCCGGACCTGTCGAACATCCCCAAAATGGTCCATATTGATGAAATTTTAACATTGAATCTTTTGATTCCAAACGACTGTTTCAACTAAAATAAGTGTGTTTAAAGTCATTTATGTGCCTGAAATTGGTCAAAATTGAAGCTTTTGAGTAAGCAAAACTCTGTAAAAATGGCAATTTTGGTCACTCTGAGGGGTTAAAAAGAGTTTATTCTACATGAGGCACGATCCATTTGACATTTTGAATCATTTTTGGTATAGTCCGAAAAATAAATTTTCTGATGAAAAACGAGGACTCCTGACCTGTCGAACGTGCCCTAAATGGTCCATATCGATGACATTTTAACATTTAATCTTTTGACTCCAGACGACTGTTGGATGTGAATTAAGACTTTTTCAACTAAAATAAGTGTGTTTAAAGTCATTTATGTGCCAGAAATTGGTCAAAATTGAAGCTTTTGAGTAAGCAAAACTCTGTAAAAATGGCAATTTTGGTCACTCTGAGGGGTTAAAGAGTGGTTATTCAACATGAGGCACGATCCATTTGACATTTTGAAATATTTTTGGTACAGTATTAAAAATTATTTTTCTGATGAAAAATGATGACTCCGGACCTTTCGAACGTCCCCAAAATGGTCCGTATCGATGAAATTTTAACATTTAATCTTTTGACTCCAAACGACTGTTGGATGTAAATTCAGACTTTTTCAACTAAAATAAGTGTGTTTAAAGTCATTTATGTGCCTGAAACTGGTCAAAATTGAAGCTTTTGAGTAAGCAAAACTCTGTAAAAATGGCAATTTTGGTCACTCTGAGGGGTTAAAAAGTGGTTATTCAACATGAGGCACGATCCATTTGACATTTTGAATCATTTTTGGTACAGTCCGAAAAATTTATTTTCTGATGAAAAACGATGACTCCGGACCTGTCGAACGTTCCCAAAATGGTCAATATGGATGAAATTTTAACATTTAATCTTTTGACTCCAAATGACTGTTGGATGTGAGTTATGACTTTTTCAACTAAAATAAGTGTGTTTAAAGTCATTTATGTGCCTGAAATTGGTCAAAATTGAAGCTTTTGAGTAAGCAAAACTCTGTAAAAATGGCAATTTTGGTCACTCTGAGGGGTTAAAAAGTGGTTATTCAACATGAGGCACGATCCATTTGACATTTTGAATCATTTTTGGTACAGTCCTAAAAATTAATTTTCTGATGAAAAACAATGACTCCGGACCTGTCGAACGTCCCCAAAATGGTCCATATCGATGAAATTTTAACATTTAATCTTTTGACTCCAAACGACTGTTGGAAGTGAATTATGACTTTTTCAACTAAAATAAGTGTGTTTAAAGTCATTTATGTGCCTGAAATTGGTCAAAATTGAAGCTTTTGAGTAAGCAAAACTCTGTAAAAATGGCAATTTTGGTCACTCTGAGGGGTTAAAAACTGGTTATTCAACATGAGGCACGATCCATTTGACATTTTGAATCATTTTTGGTACAGTCCGAAAAATGTATTTTCTGATGAAAAACGATGACTCCGGACCTGTCGAACGTTCCTAAAATGGTCAATATGGATGAAATTTTAACATTTAATCTTTTGACTCCAAACAACTGTTGGATGTGAATTATGACTTTTTCAACTAAAATAAGTGTGTTTAAAGTCATTTATGTGCCTGAAATTGGTCAAAATTGAAGCTTTTGAGTAAGCAAAACTCTGTAAAAATGGCAATTTTGGTCACTCTGAGGGGTTAAAAAGTGGTTATTCTACATGAGGCACGATCCATTTGACATTCTGAATCATTTTTGGTATAGTGCGAAAAATTAATTTTCTGATGAAAAACGAGGACTCCTGACCTTTCTAACGTCCCCAAAATGGTCCGTATCGATGAAATTTTAACATTTAATCTTTTGACTCCAGACGACTGTTGGATGTAAATTCGGACTTTTTCAACTAAAATAAGTGTGTTTAAAGTCATTTATGTGCCTGAAACTGGTCAAAATTGAAGCTTTTGAGTAAGCAAAACTCTGTAAAAATGGCAATTTTGGTCACTCTGAGGGGTTAAAAAGTGGTTATTCAACATGAGGCACGATCCATTTGACATTTTGAATCATTTTTGGTACAGTCCGAAAAATTTATTTTCTGATGAAAAACGATGACTCCGGACCTGTCGAACGTTCCCAAAATGGTCAATATGGATGAAATTTTAACATTTAATCTTTTGACTCCAAATGACTGTTGGATGTGAGTTATGACTTTTTCAACTAAAATAAGTGTGTTTAAAGTCATTTATGTGCCTGAAATTGGTCAAAATTGAAGCTTTTGAGTAAGCAAAACTCTGTAAAAATGGCAATTTTGGTCACTCTGAGGGGTTAAAAAGTGGTTATTCAACATGAGGCACGATCCATTTGACATTTTGAATCATTTTTGGTACAGTCCTAAAAATTAATTTTCTGATGAAAAACAATGACTCCGGACCTGTCGAACGTCCCCAAAATGGTCCATATCGATGAAATTTTAACATTTAATCTTTTGACTCCAAACGACTGTTGGGTGTGAATTATGACTTTTTCAACTAAAATAAGTGTGTTTAAAGTCATTTATGTGCCTGAAATTTGTCAAAATTGAAGCTTTTGAGTAAGCAAAACTCTGTAAAAATGGCAATTTTGGTCACTCTGAGGGGTTAAAAAGTGGTTATTCAACATGAGGCACGATCCATTTGACATTTTGAATCATTTTTGGTATAATCCGAAAAATTAATTTTCTGATGAAAAACGATGACTCCTGACCTGTCGAAGGTGCCCAAAATGGTCCATATCGATGAAATTTTAACATTTAATCTTTTGACTCCAGACGACTGTTGGATGTGAATTATGACTTTTTCAATTAAAATAAGTGTGTTTAAAGTCATTTATGTGCCTGAAATTGGTTAAAATTTAAGCTTTTGAGTAAGCAAAACTCTGTAAAAATGGCAATTTTGGTCACTCTGAGGGGTTAAAAAGTGGTTATTCAACATGAGGCACGATCCATTTGACATTTTGAATCATTTTTGGTGTAGTCCGAAAAATTATTTTTCTGATGAAAAACGGTGACTCCGGACCTGTCGAACGTCCCCCAAAATGGTCCATATCGATGACATTTTAACATTTAATCTTTTGACTCCAGACGACTGTTGGATGTGAATTAAGACTTTTTCAACTAAAATAAGTGTGTTTAAAGTCATTTATGTGCCTGAAATTGGTCAAAATTGAAGCTTTTGAGTAAGCAAAACTCTGTAAAAATGGCAATTTTGGTCACTCTGAGGGGTTAAAAAGTGGTTATTCAACATGAGGCACGATCCACTTGACATTTTGAATCATTTTTGGTACAGTCCAAAAATTAATATTCTGATGAAAAACGATGACTCCGGACCTGTCGAACGTTCCCAAAATGGTCAATATGGATGAAATTTTAACATTTAATCTTTTGACTCCAAATGACTGTTGGATGTGAATTATGATTTTTTCAACTAAAATAAGTGTGTTTAAAGTCATTTATGTGCCTGAAATTGGTCAAAATTGAAGCTTTTGAGTAAGCAAAACTCTGTAAAAATGGCAATTTTGTTCACTCTGAGGGGTTAAAAAGTGGTTATTCAACATGAGGCACGATCCATTTGACATTTTGAATCATTTTTGGTACAGTCCTAAAAATTAATTTTCTGATGAAAAACGGTGACTCCGGACCAGTCGAACGTCCCCCAAAATGGTCCATATCGATGACATTTTAACATTTAATCTTTTGACTCCAGACGACTGTTGGATGTGAATTAAGACTTTTTCAACTAAAATAAGTGGGTTTAAAGTCATTTATGTGCCTGAAATTGGTCAAAATTGAAGCTTTTGAGTAAGCAAAACTCTGTAAAAATGGCAATTTTGGTCACTCTGAGGGGTTAAAAAGTGGTTATTCAACATGAGGCACGATCCATTTGACATTTTTAATAATTTTTGGTACAGTTCGAAAAATTATTTTTCTGATGAAAAACGATGACTCCGGACCTGTCAAACGTTCCCAAAATGGTCAATATGGATGAAATTTTAACATTTAATCTTTTGACTCCAAATGACTGTTGGATGTGAATTATGACTTTTTCAACTAAAATAAGTGTGTTTAAAGTCATTTATGTGCCTAAAATTAGTCAAAATTGAAGCTTTTGAGTAAGCAAAACTCTGTAAAAATGGCAATTTTGGTCACTCTGAGGGGTTAAAAAGTGGTTATTCAACATGAGGCACGATCCACTTGACATTTTGAATAATTTTTGGTACAGTCCAAAAAATTCATTTTCTGATGAAAAACGATGACTCCGGACCTGTCGAACATCCCCAAAATGGTCCATATTGATGAAATTTTAACATTGAATGTTTTGATTCCAAACGACTGTTTCAACTAAAATAAGTGTGTTTAAAGTCATTTATGTGCCAGAAATTGGTCAAAATTGAAGCTTTTGAGTAAGCAAAACTCTGTAAAAATGGCAATTTTGGTCACTCTGAGGGGTTAAAAAGAGTTTATTCTACATGAGGCACGATCCATTTGACATTTTGAATCATTTTTGGTATAGTCCGAAAAATTAATTTTCTGATGAAAAACGAGGACTCCTGACCTGTCGAACGTGCCCTAAATGGTCCATATCGATGACATTTTAACATTTAATCTTTTGACTCCAGACGACTGTTGGATGTGAATTAAGACTTTTTCAACTAAAATAAGTGTGTTTAAAGTCATTTATGTGCCAGAAATTGGTCAAAATTGAAGCTTTTGAGTAAGCAAAACTCTGTAAAAATGGCAATTTTGGTCACTCTGAGGCGTTAAAGAGTGGTTATTCAACATGAGGCACGATCCATTTGACATTTTGAAATATTTTTGGTACAGTATTAAAAATTATTTTTCTGATGAAAAATGATGACTCCGGACCTTTCGAACGTCCCCAAAATGGTCCGTATCGATGAAATTTTAACATTTAATCTTTTGACTCCAAACGACTGTTGGATGTAAATTCAGACTTTTTCAACTAAAATAAGTGTGTTTAAAGTCATTTATGTGCCTGAAACTGGTCAAAATTGAAGCTTTTGAGTAAGCAAAACTCTGTAAAAATGGCAATTTTGGTCACTCTGAGGGGTTAAAAAGTGGTTATTCAACATGAGGCACGATCCATTTGACATTTTGAATCATTTTTGGTACAGTCCGAAAAATTTATTTTCTGATGAAAAACGATGACTCCGGACCTGTCGAACGTTCCCAAAATGGTCAATATGGATGAAATTTTAACATTTAATCTTTTGACTCCAAATGACTGTTGGATGTGAGTTATGACTTTTTCAACTAAAATAAGTGTGTTTAAAGTCATTTATGTGCCTGAAATTGGTCAAAATTGAAGCTTTTGAGTAAGCAAAACTCTGTAAAAATGGCAATTTTGGTCACTCTGAGGGGTTAAAAAGTGGTTATTCAACATGAGGCACGATCCATTTGACATTTTGAATCATTTTTGGTACAGTCCTAAAAATTAATTTTCTGATGAAAAACAATGACTCCGGACCTGTCGAACGTCCCCAAAATGGTCCATATCGATGAAATTTTAACATTTAATCTTTTGACTCCAAACGACTGTTGGATGTGAATTATGACTTTTTCAATTAAAATAAGTGTGTTTAAAGTCATTTATGTGCCTGAAATTTGTCAAAATTGAAGCTTTTGAGTAAGCAAAACTCTGTAAAAATGGCAATTTTGGTCACTCTGAGGGGTTAAAAAGTGGTTATTCAACATGAGGCACGATCCATTTGACATTTTGAATAATTTTTGGTATAGTCCGAATAATTAATTTTCTGATGAAAAACGATGACTCCGGACCTGTCGAAGGTGCCCAAAATGGTCCATATCGATAACATTTTAACATTTAATCTTTTGACTCCAGACGACTGTTGGATGTGAATTATGACTTTTTCAATTAAAATAAGTGTGTTTAAAGTCATTTATGTGCCTGAAATTGGTTAAAATTGAAGCTTTTGAGTAAGCAAAACTCTGTAAAAATGGCAATTTTGGTCACTCTGAGGGGTAAAAAAGTGGTTATTCAACATGAGGCACGATCCATTTGACATTTTGAATCATTTTTGGTATAGTGCAAAAAATTAATTTTCTGATGAAAAACGAGGACTCCTGACCTGTCGAACGTGCCCAAAATGGTCCATATCGATGAAATTTTAACATTTAATCTTTTGACTCCAGACGACTGTTGGATGTGAATTAAGACTTTTTCAACTAAAATAGGTGTGTTTAAAGTCATTTATGTGCCTGAAATTAGCCAAAATTGAAGCTTTTGAGTAAGCAAAACTCTGTAAAAATGGCAATTTTGGTCACTCTGAGGGGTTATAAAGTGGTTATTCAACATGAGGCACGATCCATTTGACATTTTGAATCATTTTAGGTACAGTCCGAAAAATTATTTTTCTGATGAAAAACGATGACTCCGGACCTGTCGAACGTTCCCAAAATGGTCAATATGGATGAAATTTTAACATTTAATCTTTTGACTCCAAATGACTGTTGGATGTGAATTATGACTTTTTCAACTAAAATAAGTGTGTTTAAAGTCATTTATGTGCCTGAAATTAGTCAAAATTGAAGCTTTTGAGTAAGCAAAACTCTGTAAAAATGGCAATTTTGGTCACTCTGAGGGGTTAAAAAGAGGTTATTCAACATGAGGCACGATCCATTTGACATTTTGAATCATTTTTGGTAGAGTCCGAAAAATTATTTTTCTGATGAAAAACGATGACTCCGGACCTGTCGAACGTTCCCAAAATGGTCAATATGGATGAAATTTTAACATTTAATCTTTTGACTCCAACTGACTGTTGGATGTGAATTATGACTTTTTCAACTAAAATAAGTGTGTTTAAAGTCATTTATGTGCCTGAAATTAGTCAAAATTGAAGCTTTTGAGTAAGCAAAACTCTGTAAAAATGGCAATTTTGGTCACTCTGAGGGAATAAAAAGTGGTTATTCAACATGAGGCACGATCCATTTGACATTTTGAATAATTTTTGGTACAGTCCGAAAAATAATTTTCTGATGAAAAACGATGACTCTGGACCTGTCGAACGTTCCCAAAATGGACAATATGGATGAAATTTTAACATTTAATCTTTTGACACCAAATGACTGTTGGATGTGAATTATGACTTTTTCAACTAAAATAAGTGTGTTTAAAGTCATTTATGTGCCTGAAATTTGTCAAAATTGAAGCTTTTGAGTAAGCAAAACTCTGTAAAAATGGCAATTTTGGTCACTCTGAGGGGTTAAAAAGTGGTTATTCAACATGAGGCACGATCCATTTGACATTTTGAATAATTTTTGGTACAGTCCAAAAAATTCATTTTCTGATGAAAAACGATGACTCCGGACCTGTCGAACATCCCCAAAATGGTCCATATTGATGAAATTTTAACATTGAATGTTTTGATTCCAAACGACTGTTTCAACTAAAATAAGTGTGTTTAAAGTCATTTATGTGCCAGAAATTGGTCAAAATTGAAGCTTTTGAGTAAGCAAAACTCTGTAAAAATGGCAATTTTGGTCAATCTGAGGGGTTAAAAAGAGTTTATTCTACATGAGGCACGATCCATTTGACATTTTGAATCATTTTTGGTATAGTCCGAAAAATTAATTTTCTGATGAAAAACGAGGACTCCTGACCTGTCGAACGTGCCCTAAATGGTCCATATCGATGACATTTTAACATTTAATCTTTTGACTCCAGACGACTGTTGGATGTGAATTAAGACTTTTTCAACTAAAATAAGTGTGTTTAAAGTCATTTATGTGCCAGAAATTGGTCAAAATTGAAGCTTTTGAGTAAGCAAAACTCTGTAAAAATGGCAATTTTGGTCACTCTGAGGCGTTAAAGAGTGGTTATTCAACATGAGGCACGATCCATTTGACATTTTGAAATATTTTTGGTACAGTATTAAAAATTATTTTTCTGATGAAAAATGATGACTCCGGACCTTTCGAACGTCCCCAAAATGGTCCGTATCGATGAAAGTTTAACATTTAATCTTTTGACTCCAAACGACTGTTGGATGTAAATTCAGACTTTTTCAACTAAAATAAGTGTGTTTAAAGTCATTTATGTGCCTGAAACTGGTCAAAATTGAAGCTTTTGAGTAAGCAAAACTCTGTAAAAATGGCAATTTTGGTCACTCTGAGGGGTTAAAAAGTGGTTATTCAACATGAGGCACGATCCATTTGACATTTTGAATCATTTTTGGTACAGTCCGAAAAATTTATTTTCTGATGAAAAACGATGACTCCGGACCTGTCGAACGTTCCCAAAATGGTCAATATGGATGAAATTTTAACATTTAATCTTTTGACTCCAAATGACTGTTGGATGTGAGTTATGACTTTTTCAACTAAAATAAGTGTGTTTAAAGTCATTTATGTGCCTGAAATTGGTCAAAATTGAAGCTTTTGAGTAAGCAAAACTCTGTAAAAATGGCAATTTTGGTCACTCTGAGGGGTTAAAAAGTGGTTATTCAACATGAGGCACGATCCATTTGACATTTTGAATCATTTTTGGTACAGTCCTAAAAATTAATTTTCTGATGAAAAACAATGACTCCGGACCTGTCGAACGTCCCCAAATGGTCCATATCGATGAAATTTTAACATTTAATCTTTTGACTCCAAACGACTGTTGGATGTGAATTATGACTTTTTCAACCAAAATAAGTGTGTTTAAAGTCATTTATGTGCCTGAAATTGGTCAAAATTGAAGCTTTTGAGTAAGCAAAACTCTGTAAAAATGGCAATTTTGTTCACTCTGAGGGGTAAAAAAGTGGTTATTCAACATGAGGCACGATCCATTTGACATTTTGAATCATTTTTGGTACAGTCCTAAAAATTAATTTTCTGATGAAAAACAATGACTCCGGACCTGTCGAACGTCCCCAAAATGGTCCATATCGATGAAATTTTAACATTTAATCTTTTGACTCCAAACGACTGTTGGATGTGAATTATGACTTTTTCAATTAAAATAAGTGTGTTTAAAGTCATTTATGTGCCTGAAATTTGTCAAAATTGAAGCTTTTGAGTAAGCAAAACTCTGTAAAAATGGCAATTTTGGTCACTCTGAGGGGTTAAAAAGTGGTTATTCAACATGAGGCACGATCCATTTGACATTTTGAATAATTTTTGGTATAGTCCGAATAATTAATTTTCTGATGAAAAACGATGACTCCGGACCTGTCGAAGGTGCCCAAAATGGCCCATATCGATAAAATTTTAACATTTAATCTTTTGACTCCAGACGACTGTTGGATGTGAATTATGACTTTTTCAATTAAAATAAGTGTGTTTAAAGTCATTTATGTGCCTGAAATTGGTTAAAATTGAAGCTTTTGAGTAAGCAAAACTCTGTAAAAATGGCAATTTTGGTCACTCTGAGGGGTAAAAAAGTGGTTATTCAACATGAGGCACGATCCATTTGACATTTTGAATCATTTTTGGTATAGTGCAAAAAATTAATTTTCTGATGAAAAACGAGGACTCCTGACCTGTCGAACGTGCCCAAAATGGTCCATATCGATGAAATTTTAACATTTAATCTTTTGACTCCAGACGACTGTTGGATGTGAATTAAGACTTTTTCAACTAAAATAGGTGTGTTTAAAGTCATTTATGTGCCTGAAATTAGCCAAAATTGAAGCTTTTGAGTAAGCAAAACTCTGTAAAAATGGCAATTTTGGTCACTCTGAGGGGTTATAAAGTGGTTATTCAACATGAGGCACGATCCATTTGACATTTTGAATCATTTTAGGTACAGTCCGAAAAATTATTTTTCTGATGAAAAACGATGACTCCGGACCTGTCGAACGTTCCCAAAATGGTCAATATGGATGAAATTTTAACATTTAATCTTTTGACTCCAAATGACTGTTGGATGTGAATTATGACTTTTTCAACTAAAATAAGTGTGTTTAAAGTCATTTATGTGCCTGAAATTAGTCAAAATTGAAGCTTTTGAGTAAGCAAAACTCTGTAAAAATGGCAATTTTGGTCACTCTGAGGGGTTAAAAAGAGGTTATTCAACATGAGGCACGATCCATTTGACATTTTGAATCATTTTTGGTAGAGTCCGAAAAATTATTTTTCTGATGAAAAACGATGACTCCGGACCTGTCGAACGTTCCCAAAATGGTCAATATGGATGAAATTTTAACATTTAATCTTTTGACTCCAACTGACTGTTGGATGTGAATTATGACTTTTTCAACTAAAATAAGTGTGTTTAAAGTCATTTATGTGCCTGAAATTAGTCAAAATTGAAGCTTTTGAGTAAGCAAAACTCTGTAAAAATGGCAATTTTGGTCACTCTGAGGGAATAAAAAGTGGTTATTCAACATGAGGCACGATCCATTTGACATTTTGAATAATTTTTGGTACAGTCCGAAAAATAATTTTCTGATGAAAAACGATGACTCTGGACCTGTCGAACGTTCCCAAAATGGACAATATGGATGAAATTTTAACATTTAATCTTTTGACACCAAATGACTGTTGGATGTGAATTATGACTTTTTCAACTAAAATAAGTGTGTTTAAAGTCATTTATGTGCCTGAAATTTGTCAAAATTGAAGCTTTTGAGTAAGCAAAACTCTGTAAAAATGGCAATTTTGGTCACTCTGAGGGGTTAAAAAGTGGTTATTCAACATGAGGCACGATCCATTTGACATTTTGAATAATTTTTGGTACAGTCCAAAAAATTCATTTTCTGATGAAAAACGATGACTCCGGACCTGTCGAACATCCCCAAAATGGTCCATATTGATGAAATTTTAACATTGAATCTTTTGATTCCAAACGACTGTTTCAACTAAAATAAGTGTGTTTAAAGTCATTTATGTGCCTGAAATTGGTCAAAATTGAAGCTTTTGAGTAAGCAAAACTCTGTAAAAATGGCAATTTTGGTCACTCTGAGGGGTTAAAAAGAGTTTATTCTACATGAGGCACGATCCATTTGACATTTTGAATCATTTTTGGTATAGTCCGAAAAATAAATTTTCTGATGAAAAACGAGGACTCCTGACCTGTCGAACGTGCCCTAAATGGTCCATATCGATGACATTTTAACATTTAATCTTTTGACTCCAGACGACTGTTGGATGTGAATTAAGACTTTTTCAACTAAAATAAGTGTGTTTAAAGTCATTTATGTGCCAGAAATTGGTCAAAATTGAAGCTTTTGAGTAAGCAAAACTCTGTAAAAATGGCAATTTTGGTCACTCTGAGGGGTTAAAGAGTGGTTATTCAACATGAGGCACGATCCATTTGACATTTTGAAATATTTTTGGTACAGTATTAAAAATTATTTTTCTGATGAAAAATGATGACTCCGGACCTTTCGAACGTCCCCAAAATGGTCCGTATCGATGAAATTTTAACATTTAATCTTTTGACTCCAAACGACTGTTGGATGTAAATTCAGACTTTTTCAACTAAAATAAGTGTGTTTAAAGTCATTTATGTGCCTGAAACTGGTCAAAATTGAAGCTTTTGAGTAAGCAAAACTCTGTAAAAATGGCAATTTTGGTCACTCTGAGGGGTTAAAAAGTGGTTATTCAACATGAGGCACGATCCATTTGACATTTTGAATCATTTTTGGTACAGTCCGAAAAATTTATTTTCTGATGAAAAACGATGACTCCGGACCTGTCGAACGTTCCCAAAATGGTCAATATGGATGAAATTTTAACATTTAATCTTTTGACTCCAAATGACTGTTGGATGTGAGTTATGACTTTTTCAACTAAAATAAGTGTGTTTAAAGTCATTTATGTGCCTGAAATTGGTCAAAATTGAAGCTTTTGAGTAAGCAAAACTCTGTAAAAATGGCAATTTTGGTCACTCTGAGGGGTTAAAAAGTGGTTATTCAACATGAGGCACGATCCATTTGACATTTTGAATCATTTTTGGTACAGTCCTAAAAATTAATTTTCTGATGAAAAACAATGACTCCGGACCTGTCGAACGTCCCCAAAATGGTCCATATCGATGAAATTTTAACATTTAATCTTTTGACTCCAAACGACTGTTGGATGTGAATTATGACTTTTTCAATTAAAATAAGTGTGTTTAAAGTCATTTATGTGCCTGAAATTTGTCAAAATTGAAGCTTTTGAGTAAGCAAAACTCTGTAAAAATGGCAATTTTGGTCACTCTGAGGGGTTAAAAAGTGGTTATTCAACATGAGGCACGATCCATTTGACATTTTGAATAATTTTTGGTATAGTCCGAATAATTAATTTTCTGATGAAAAACGATGACTCCGGACCTGTCGAAGGTGCCCAAAATGGTCCATATCGATAACATTTTAACATTTAATCTTTTGACTCCAGACGACTGTTGGATGTGAATTATGACTTTTTCAATTAAAATAAGTGTGTTTAAAGTCATTTATGTGCCTGAAATTGGTTAAAATTGAAGCTTTTGAGTAAGCAAAACTCTGTAAAAATGGCAATTTTGGTCACTCTGAGGGGTAAAAAAGTGGTTATTCAACATGAGGCACGATCCATTTGACATTTTGAATCATTTTTGGTATAGTGCAAAAAATTAATTTTCTGATGAAAAACGAGGACTCCTGACCTGTCGAACGTGCCCAAAATGGTCCATATCGATGAAATTTTAACATTTAATCTTTTGACTCCAGACGACTGTTGGATGTGAATTAAGACTTTTTCAACTAAAATAGGTGTGTTTAAAGTCATTTATGTGCCTGAAATTAGCCAAAATTGAAGCTTTTGAGTAAGCAAAACTCTGTAAAAATGGCAATTTTGGTCACTCTGAGGGGTTATAAAGTGGTTATTCAACATGAGGCACGATCCATTTGACATTTTGAATCATTTTAGGTACAGTCCGAAAAATTATTTTTCTGATGAAAAACGATGACTCCGGACCTGTCGAACGTTCCCAAAATGGTCAATATGGATGAAATTTTAACATTTAATCTTTTGACTCCAAATGACTGTTGGATGTGAATTATGACTTTTTCAACTAAAATAAGTGTGTTTAAAGTCATTTATGTGCCTGAAATTAGTCAAAATTGAAGCTTTTGAGTAAGCAAAACTCTGTAAAAATGGCAATTTTGGTCACTCTGAGGGGTTAAAAAGAGGTTATTCAACATGAGGCACGATCCATTTGACATTTTGAATCATTTTTGGTAGAGTCCGAAAAATTATTTTTCTGATGAAAAACGATGACTCCGGACCTGTCGAACGTTCCCAAAATGGTCAATATGGATGAAATTTTAACATTTAATCTTTTGACTCCAACTGACTGTTGGATGTGAATTATGACTTTTTCAACTAAAATAAGTGTGTTTAAAGTCATTTATGTGCCTGAAATTAGTCAAAATTGAAGCTTTTGAGTAAGCAAAACTCTGTAAAAATGGCAATTTTGGTCACTCTGAGGGAATAAAAAGTGGTTATTCAACATGAGGCACGATCCATTTGACATTTTGAATAATTTTTGGTACAGTCCGAAAAATAATTTTCTGATGAAAAACGATGACTCTGGACCTGTCGAACGTTCCCAAAATGGACAATATGGATGAAATTTTAACATTTAATCTTTTGACACCAAATGACTGTTGGATGTGAATTATGACTTTTTCAACTAAAATAAGTGTGTTTAAAGTCATTTATGTGCCTGAAATTTGTCAAAATTGAAGCTTTTGAGTAAGCAAAACTCTGTAAAAATGGCAATTTTGGTCACTCTGAGGGGTTAAAAAGTGGTTATTCAACATGAGGCACGATCCATTTGACATTTTGAATAATTTTTGGTACAGTCCAAAAAATTCATTTTCTGATGAAAAACGATGACTCCGGACCTGTCGAACATCCCCAAAATGGTCCATATTGATGAAATTTTAACATTGAATGTTTTGATTCCAAACGACTGTTTCAACTAAAATAAGTGTGTTTAAAGTCATTTATGTGCCAGAAATTGGTCAAAATTGAAGCTTTTGAGTAAGCAAAACTCTGTAAAAATGGCAATTTTGGTCACTCTGAGGGGTTAAAAAGAGTTTATTCTACATGAGGCACGATCCATTTGACATTTTGAATCATTTTTGGTATAGTCCGAAAAATTAATTTTCTGATGAAAAACGAGGACTCCTGACCTGTCGAACGTGCCCTAAATGGTCCATATCGATGACATTTTAACATTTAATCTTTTGACTCCAGACGACTGTTGGATGTGAATTAAGACTTTTTCAACTAAAATAAGTGTGTTTAAAGTCATTTATGTGCCAGAAATTGGTCAAAATTGAAGCTTTTGAGTAAGCAAAACTCTGTAAAAATGGCAATTTTGGTCACTCTGAGGCGTTAAAGAGTGGTTATTCAACATGAGGCACGATCCATTTGACATTTTGAAATATTTTTGGTACAGTATTAAAAATTATTTTTCTGATGAAAAATGATGACTCCGGACCTTTCGAACGTCCCCAAAATGGTCCGTATCGATGAAAGTTTAACATTTAATCTTTTGACTCCAAACGACTGTTGGATGTAAATTCAGACTTTTTCAACTAAAATAAGTGTGTTTAAAGTCATTTATGTGCCTGAAACTGGTCAAAATTGAAGCTTTTGAGTAAGCAAAACTCTGTAAAAATGGCAATTTTGGTCACTCTGAGGGGTTAAAAAGTGGTTATTCAACATGAGGCACGATCCATTTGACATTTTGAATCATTTTTGGTACAGTCCGAAAAATTTATTTTCTGATGAAAAACGATGACTCCGGACCTGTCGAACGTTCCCAAAATGGTCAATATGGATGAAATTTTAACATTTAATCTTTTGACTCCAAATGACTGTTGGATGTGAGTTATGACTTTTTCAACTAAAATAAGTGTGTTTAAAGTCATTTATGTGCCTGAAATTGGTCAAAATTGAAGCTTTTGAGTAAGCAAAACTCTGTAAAAATGGCAATTTTGGTCACTCTGAGGGGTTAAAAAGTGGTTATTCAACATGAGGCACGATCCATTTGACATTTTGAATCATTTTTGGTACAGTCCTAAAAATTAATTTTCTGATGAAAAACAATGACTCCGGACCTGTCGAACGTCCCCAAATGGTCCATATCGATGAAATTTTAACATTTAATCTTTTGACTCCAAACGACTGTTGGATGTGAATTATGACTTTTTCAACCAAAATAAGTGTGTTTAAAGTCATTTATGTGCCTGAAATTGGTCAAAATTGAAGCTTTTGAGTAAGCAAAACTCTGTAAAAATGGCAATTTTGTTCACTCTGAGGGGTAAAAAAGTGGTTATTCAACATGAGGCACGATCCATTTGACATTTTGAATCATTTTTGGTACAGTCCTAAAAATTAATTTTCTGATGAAAAACAATGACTCCGGACCTGTCGAACGTCCCCAAAATGGTCCATATCGATGAAATTTTAACATTTAATCTTTTGACTCCAAACGACTGTTGGATGTGAATTATGACTTTTTCAATTAAAATAAGTGTGTTTAAAGTCATTTATGTGCCTGAAATTTGTCAAAATTGAAGCTTTTGAGTAAGCAAAACTCTGTAAAAATGGCAATTTTGGTCACTCTGAGGGGTTAAAAAGTGGTTATTCAACATGAGGCACGATCCATTTGACATTTTGAATAATTTTTGGTATAGTCCGAATAATTAATTTTCTGATGAAAAACGATGACTCCGGACCTGTCGAAGGTGCCCAAAATGGCCCATATCGATAAAATTTTAACATTTAATCTTTTGACTCCAGACGACTGTTGGATGTGAATTATGACTTTTTCAATTAAAATAAGTGTGTTTAAAGTCATTTATGTGCCTGAAATTGGTTAAAATTGAAGCTTTTGAGTAAGCAAAACTCTGTAAAAATGGCAATTTTGGTCACTCTGAGGGGTAAAAAAGTGGTTATTCAACATGAGGCACGATCCATTTGACATTTTGAATCATTTTTGGTATAGTGCAAAAAATTAATTTTCTGATGAAAAACGAGGACTCCTGACCTGTCGAACGTGCCCAAAATGGTCCATATCGATGAAATTTTAACATTTAATCTTTTGACTCCAGACGACTGTTGGATGTGAATTAAGACTTTTTCAACTAAAATAGGTGTGTTTAAAGTCATTTATGTGCCTGAAATTAGCCAAAATTGAAGCTTTTGAGTAAGCAAAACTCTGTAAAAATGGCAATTTTGGTCACTCTGAGGGGTTATAAAGTGGTTATTCAACATGAGGCACGATCCATTTGACATTTTGAATCATTTTAGGTACAGTCCGAAAAATTATTTTTCTGATGAAAAACGATGACTCCGGACCTGTCGAACGTTCCCAAAATGGTCAATATGGATGAAATTTTAACATTTAATCTTTTGACTCCAAATGACTGTTGGATGTGAATTATGACTTTTTCAACTAAAATAAGTGTGTTTAAAGTCATTTATGTGCCTGAAATTAGTCAAAATTGAAGCTTTTGAGTAAGCAAAACTCTGTAAAAATGGCAATTTTGGTCACTCTGAGGGGTTAAAAAGAGGTTATTCAACATGAGGCACGATCCATTTGACATTTTGAATCATTTTTGGTAGAGTCCGAAAAATTATTTTTCTGATGAAAAACGATGACTCCGGACCTGTCGAACGTTCCCAAAATGGTCAATATGGATGAAATTTTAACATTTAATCTTTTGACTCCAACTGACTGTTGGATGTGAATTATGACTTTTTCAACTAAAATAAGTGTGTTTAAAGTCATTTATGTGCCTGAAATTAGTCAAAATTGAAGCTTTTGAGTAAGCAAAACTCTGTAAAAATGGCAATTTTGGTCACTCTGAGGGAATAAAAAGTGGTTATTCAACATGAGGCACGATCCATTTGACATTTTGAATAATTTTTGGTACAGTCCGAAAAATAATTTTCTGATGAAAAACGATGACTCTGGACCTGTCGAACGTTCCCAAAATGGACAATATGGATGAAATTTTAACATTTAATCTTTTGACACCAAATGACTGTTGGATGTGAATTATGACTTTTTCAACTAAAATAAGTGTGTTTAAAGTCATTTATGTGCCTGAAATTTGTCAAAATTGAAGCTTTTGAGTAAGCAAAACTCTGTAAAAATGGCAATTTTGGTCACTCTGAGGGGTTAAAAAGTGGTTATTCAACATGAGGCACGATCCATTTGACATTTTGAATAATTTTTGGTACAGTCCAAAAAATTCATTTTCTGATGAAAAACGATGACTCCGGACCTGTCGAACATCCCCAAAATGGTCCATATTGATGAAATTTTAACATTGAATCTTTTGATTCCAAACGACTGTTTCAACTAAAATAAGTGTGTTTAAAGTCATTTATGTGCCTGAAATTGGTCAAAATTGAAGCTTTTGAGTAAGCAAAACTCTGTAAAAATGGCAATTTTGGTCACTCTGAGGGGTTAAAAAGAGTTTATTCTACATGAGGCACGATCCATTTGACATTTTGAATCATTTTTGGTATAGTCCGAAAAATAAATTTTCTGATGAAAAACGAGGACTCCTGACCTGTCGAACGTGCCCTAAATGGTCCATATCGATGACATTTTAACATTTAATCTTTTGACTCCAGACGACTGTTGGATGTGAATTAAGACTTTTTCAACTAAAATAAGTGTGTTTAAAGTCATTTATGTGCCAGAAATTGGTCAAAATTGAAGCTTTTGAGTAAGCAAAACTCTGTAAAAATGGCAATTTTGGTCACTCTGAGGGGTTAAAGAGTGGTTATTCAACATGAGGCACGATCCATTTGACATTTTGAAATATTTTTGGTACAGTATTAAAAATTATTTTTCTGATGAAAAATGATGACTCCGGACCTTTCGAACGTCCCCAAAATGGTCCGTATCGATGAAATTTTAACATTTAATCTTTTGACTCCAAACGACTGTTGGATGTAAATTCAGACTTTTTCAACTAAAATAAGTGTGTTTAAAGTCATTTATGTGCCTGAAACTGGTCAAAATTGAAGCTTTTGAGTAAGCAAAACTCTGTAAAAATGGCAATTTTGGTCACTCTGAGGGGTTAAAAAGTGGTTATTCAACATGAGGCACGATCCATTTGACATTTTGAATCATTTTTGGTACAGTCCGAAAAATTTATTTTCTGATGAAAAACGATGACTCCGGACCTGTCGAACGTTCCCAAAATGGTCAATATGGATGAAATTTTAACATTTAATCTTTTGACTCCAAATGACTGTTGGATGTGAGTTATGACTTTTTCAACTAAAATAAGTGTGTTTAAAGTCATTTATGTGCCTGAAATTGGTCAAAATTGAAGCTTTTGAGTAAGCAAAACTCTGTAAAAATGGCAATTTTGGTCACTCTGAGGGGTTAAAAAGTGGTTATTCAACATGAGGCACGATCCATTTGACATTTTGAATCATTTTTGGTACAGTCCTAAAAATTAATTTTCTGATGAAAAACAATGACTCCGGACCTGTCGAACGTCCCCAAAATGGTCCATATCGATGAAATTTTAACATTTAATCTTTTGACTCCAAA
Source organism: Lissotriton vulgaris (assembly GCF_964263255.1). Lineage (NCBI taxonomy): Eukaryota > Metazoa > Chordata > Amphibia > Caudata > Salamandridae > Lissotriton > Lissotriton vulgaris. Next base: position 207,675 of record NW_028247909.1, on the reverse strand, counting down.
CGACTGTTGGAAGTGAATTATGACTTTTTCAACTAAAATAAGTGTGTTTAAAGTCATTTATGTGCCTGAAATTGGTCAAAATTGAAGCTTTTGAGTAAGCAAAACTCTGTAAAAATGGCAATTTTGGTCACTCTGAGGGGTTAAAAACTGGTTATTCAACATGAGGCACGATCCATTTGACATTTTGAATCATTTTTGGTACAGTCCGAAAAATGTATTTTCTGATGAAAAACGATGACTCCGGACCTGTCGAACGTTCCTAAAATGGTCAATATGGATGAAATTTTAACATTTAATCTTTTGACTCCAAACAACTGTTGGATGTGAATTATGACTTTTTCAACTAAAATAAGTGTGTTTAAAGTCATTTATGTGCCTGAAATTGGTCAAAATTGAAGCTTTTGAGTAAGCAAAACTCTGTAAAAATGGCAATTTTGGTCACTCTGAGGGGTTAAAAAGTGGTTATTCTACATGAGGCACGATCCATTTGACATTCTGAATCATTTTTGGTATAGTGCGAAAAATTAATTTTCTGATGAAAAACGAGGACTCCTGACCTTTCTAACGTCCCCAAAATGGTCCGTATCGATGAAATTTTAACATTTAATCTTTTGACTCCAGACGACTGTTGGATGTAAATTCGGACTTTTTCAACTAAAATAAGTGTGTTTAAAGTCATTTATGTGCCTGAAACTGGTCAAAATTGAAGCTTTTGAGTAAGCAAAACTCTGTAAAAATGGCAATTTTGGTCACTCTGAGGGGTTAAAAAGTGGTTATTCAACATGAGGCACGATCCATTTGACATTTTGAATCATTTTTGGTACAGTCCGAAAAATTTATTTTCTGATGAAAAACGATGACTCCGGACCTGTCGAACGTTCCCAAAATGGTCAATATGGATGAAATTTTAACATTTAATCTTTTGACTCCAAATGACTGTTGGATGTGAGTTATGACTTTTTCAACTAAAATAAGTGTGTTTAAAGTCATTTATGTGCCTGAAATTGGTCAAAATTGAAGCTTTTGAGTAAGCAAAACTCTGTAAAAATGGCAATTTTGGTCACTCTGAGGGGTTAAAAAGTGGTTATTCAACATGAGGCACGATCCATTTGACATTTTGAATCATTTTTGGTACAGTCCTAAAAATTAATTTTCTGATGAAAAACAATGACTCCGGACCTGTCGAACGTCCCCAAAATGGTCCATATCGATGAAATTTTAACATTTAATCTTTTGACTCCAAACGACTGTTGGGTGTGAATTATGACTTTTTCAACTAAAATAAGTGTGTTTAAAGTCATTTATGTGCCTGAAATTTGTCAAAATTGAAGCTTTTGAGTAAGCAAAACTCTGTAAAAATGGCAATTTTGGTCACTCTGAGGGGTTAAAAAGTGGTTATTCAACATGAGGCACGATCCATTTGACATTTTGAATCATTTTTGGTATAATCCGAAAAATTAATTTTCTGATGAAAAACGATGACTCCTGACCTGTCGAAGGTGCCCAAAATGGTCCATATCGATGAAATTTTAACATTTAATCTTTTGACTCCAGACGACTGTTGGATGTGAATTATGACTTTTTCAATTAAAATAAGTGTGTTTAAAGTCATTTATGTGCCTGAAATTGGTTAAAATTTAAGCTTTTGAGTAAGCAAAACTCTGTAAAAATGGCAATTTTGGTCACTCTGAGGGGTTAAAAAGTGGTTATTCAACATGAGGCACGATCCATTTGACATTTTGAATCATTTTTGGTGTAGTCCGAAAAATTATTTTTCTGATGAAAAACGGTGACTCCGGACCTGTCGAACGTCCCCCAAAATGGTCCATATCGATGACATTTTAACATTTAATCTTTTGACTCCAGACGACTGTTGGATGTGAATTAAGACTTTTTCAACTAAAATAAGTGTGTTTAAAGTCATTTATGTGCCTGAAATTGGTCAAAATTGAAGCTTTTGAGTAAGCAAAACTCTGTAAAAATGGCAATTTTGGTCACTCTGAGGGGTTAAAAAGTGGTTATTCAACATGAGGCACGATCCACTTGACATTTTGAATCATTTTTGGTACAGTCCAAAAATTAATATTCTGATGAAAAACGATGACTCCGGACCTGTCGAACGTTCCCAAAATGGTCAATATGGATGAAATTTTAACATTTAATCTTTTGACTCCAAATGACTGTTGGATGTGAATTATGATTTTTTCAACTAAAATAAGTGTGTTTAAAGTCATTTATGTGCCTGAAATTGGTCAAAATTGAAGCTTTTGAGTAAGCAAAACTCTGTAAAAATGGCAATTTTGTTCACTCTGAGGGGTTAAAAAGTGGTTATTCAACATGAGGCACGATCCATTTGACATTTTGAATCATTTTTGGTACAGTCCTAAAAATTAATTTTCTGATGAAAAACGGTGACTCCGGACCAGTCGAACGTCCCCCAAAATGGTCCATATCGATGACATTTTAACATTTAATCTTTTGACTCCAGACGACTGTTGGATGTGAATTAAGACTTTTTCAACTAAAATAAGTGGGTTTAAAGTCATTTATGTGCCTGAAATTGGTCAAAATTGAAGCTTTTGAGTAAGCAAAACTCTGTAAAAATGGCAATTTTGGTCACTCTGAGGGGTTAAAAAGTGGTTATTCAACATGAGGCACGATCCATTTGACATTTTTAATAATTTTTGGTACAGTTCGAAAAATTATTTTTCTGATGAAAAACGATGACTCCGGACCTGTCAAACGTTCCCAAAATGGTCAATATGGATGAAATTTTAACATTTAATCTTTTGACTCCAAATGACTGTTGGATGTGAATTATGACTTTTTCAACTAAAATAAGTGTGTTTAAAGTCATTTATGTGCCTAAAATTAGTCAAAATTGAAGCTTTTGAGTAAGCAAAACTCTGTAAAAATGGCAATTTTGGTCACTCTGAGGGGTTAAAAAGTGGTTATTCAACATGAGGCACGATCCACTTGACATTTTGAATCATTTTTGGTACAGTCCAAAAATTAATTTTCTGATGAAAAACGATGACTCCGGACCTGTCGAACGTTCCCAAAATGGTCAATATGGATGAAATTTTAACATTTAATCTTTTGACTCCAAATGACTGTTGGATGTGAATTATGACTTTTTCAACTAAAATAAGTGTGTTTAAAGTCATTTATGTGCCTGAAATTGGTCAAAATTGAAGCTTTTGAGTAAGCAAAACTCTGTAAAAATGGCAAATTTGTTCACTCTGAGGGGTTAAAAAGTGGTTATTCAACATGAGGCACGATCCATTTGACATTTTGAATAATTTTTGGTACAGTCCGAAAAATTCATTTTCTGATGAAAAACGATGACTCCGGACCTGTCGAACGTCCCCAAAATGGTCCATATCGATGAAATTTTAACATTTAATCTTTTGACTCCAAACGACTGTTGGATGTGAATTAAGACTTTTTCAACTAAAATAAGTGTGTTTAAAGTCATTTATGTGCCTGAAATTGGTCAAAATTGAAGCTTTTGAGTAAGCAAAACTCTGTAAAAATTGCAATTTTGGTCACTCTGAGGGGTTAAAAAGTGGTTATTCAACATGAGGCACGATCCATTTCACATTTTGAATCATTTTTGGTATAGTCTGAAAAATTAATTTTCTGATGAAAAACGACTCCGGACCTGTCGAAGGTGCCCAAAATGGTCCATATCGATGAAATTTTAACATTTAATCTTTTGACTCCAGACGACTGTTGGATGTGAATTATGACTTTTTCAATTAAAATAAGTGTGTTTAAAGTCATTTATGTGCCTGAAATTGGTTAAAATTGAAGCTTTTGAGTAAGCAAAACTCTGTAAAAATGGCAATTTTGGTCACTCTGAGGGGTAAAAAAAGTGGTTATTCAACATGAGGCACGATCCATTTGACATTTTGAATAATTTTTGGTGCAGTCCTAAAAATTAATTTTCTGATGAAAAACAATGACTCCGGGCCTGTCGAACGTCCCCAAAATGGTCCATATCGATGAAATTTTAACATTTAATCTTTTGACTCTAAACGACTGTTGGATGTGAATTATGACTTTTTCAACTAAAATAAGTGTGTTTAAAGTCATTTATGTGCCTGAAATTGGTCAAAATTGAAGCTTTTGAGTAAGCAAAACTCTGTAAAAATGGCAATTTTGGTCACTCTGAGGGGTTAAAAAGTGGTTATTCAACATGAGGCACGATCCATTTGACATTTTTAATAATTTTTGGTACAGTTCAAAAAATTATTTTTCTGATGAAAAACGATGACTCCGGACCTGTCAAACGTTCCCAAAATGGTCAATATGGATGAAATTTTAACATTTAATCTTTTGACTCCAAATGACTGTTGGATGTGAATTATGACTTTTTCAACTAAAATAAGTGTGTTTAAAGTCATTTATGTGCCTAAAATTAGTCAAAATTGAAGCTTTTGAGTAAGCAAAACTCTGTAAAAATGGCAATTTTGGTCACTCTGAGGGGTTAAAAAGTGGTTATTCAACATGAGGCACGATCCACTTGACATTTTGAATCATTTTTGGTACAGTCCAAAAATTAATTTTCTGATGAAAAACGAGGACTCCTGACCTGTCGAACGTGCCCAAAATGGTCCATATCGATGAAATTTTAACATTTAATCTTTTGACTCCAGACGACTGTTGGATGTGAATTAAGACTTTTTCAACTAAAATAGGTGTGTTTAAAGTCATTTATGTGCCTGAAATTAGCCAAAATTGAAGCTTTTGAGTAAGCAAAACTCTGTAAAAATGGCAATTTTGGTCACTCTGAGGGGTTATAAAGTGGTTATTCAACATGAGGCACGATCCATTTGACATTTTGAATCATTTTAGGTACAGTCCGAAAAATTATTTTTCTGATGAAAAACGATGACTCCGGACCTGTCGAACGTTCCCAAAATGGTCAATATGGATGAAATTTTAACATTTAATCTTTTGACTCCAAATGACTGTTGGATGTGAATTATGACTTTTTCAACTAAAATAAGTGTGTTTAAAGTCATTTATGTGCCTGAAATTAGTCAAAATTGAAGCTTTTGAGTAAGCAAAACTCTGTAAAAATGGCAATTTTGGTCACTCTGAGGGGTTAAAAAGTGGTTATTCAACATGAGGCACGATCCATTTGACATTTTGAATCATTTTTGGTGTAGTCCGAAAAATTATTTTTCTGATGAAAAACGGTGACTCCGGACCTGTCGAACGTCCCCCAAAATGGTCCATATCGATGACATTTTAACATTTAATCTTTTGACTCCAGACGACTGTTGGATGTGAATTAAGACTTTTTCAACTAAAATAAGTGTGTTTAAAGTCATTTATGTGCCTGAAATTGGTCAAAATTGAAGCTTTTGAGTAAGCAAAACTCTGTAAAAATGGCAATTTTGGTCACTCTGAGGGGTTAAAAAGTGGTTATTCAACATGAGGCACGATCCACTTGACATTTTGAATCATTTTTGGTACAGTCCAAAAATTAATATTCTGATGAAAAACGATGACTCCGGACCTGTCGAACGTTCCCAAAATGGTCAATATGGATGAAATTTTAACATTTAATCTTTTGACTCCAAATGACTGTTGGATGTGAATTATGATTTTTTCAACTAAAATAAGTGTGTTTAAAGTCATTTATGTGCCTGAAATTGGTCAAAATTGAAGCTTTTGAGTAAGCAAAACTCTGTAAAAATGGCAATTTTGTTCACTCTGAGGGGTTAAAAAGTGGTTATTCAACATGAGGCACGATCCATTTGACATTTTGAATCATTTTTGGTACAGTCCTAAAAATTAATTTTCTGATGAAAAACGGTGACTCCGGACCAGTCGAACGTCCCCCAAAATGGTCCATATCGATGACATTTTAACATTTAATCTTTTGACTCCAGACGACTGTTGGATGTGAATTAAGACTTTTTCAACTAAAATAAGTGGGTTTAAAGTCATTTATGTGCCTGAAATTGGTCAAAATTGAAGCTTTTGAGTAAGCAAAACTCTGTAAAAATGGCAATTTTGGTCACTCTGAGGGGTTAAAAAGTGGTTATTCAACATGAGGCACGATCCATTTGACATTTTTAATAATTTTTGGTACAGTTCGAAAAATTATTTTTCTGATGAAAAACGATGACTCCGGACCTGTCAAACGTTCCCAAAATGGTCAATATGGATGAAATTTTAACATTTAATCTTTTGACTCCAAATGACTGTTGGATGTGAATTATGACTTTTTCAACTAAAATAAGTGTGTTTAAAGTCATTTATGTGCCTAAAATTAGTCAAAATTGAAGCTTTTGAGTAAGCAAAACTCTGTAAAAATGGCAATTTTGGTCACTCTGAGGGGTTAAAAAGTGGTTATTCAACATGAGGCACGATCCACTTGACATTTTGAATCATTTTTGGTACAGTCCAAAAATTAATTTTCTGATGAAAAACGATGACTCCGGACCTGTCGAACGTTCCCAAAATGGTCAATATGGATGAAATTTTAACATTTAATCTTTTGACTCCAAATGACTGTTGGATGTGAATTATGACTTTTTCAACTAAAATAAGTGTGTTTAAAGTCATTTATGTGCCTGAAATTGGTCAAAATTGAAGCTTTTGAGTAAGCAAAACTCTGTAAAAATGGCAAATTTGTTCACTCTGAGGGGTTAAAAAGTGGTTATTCAACATGAGGCACGGTCCATTTGACATTTTGAATAATTTTTGGTACAGTCCGAAAAATTCATTTTCTGATGAAAAACGATGACTCCGGACCTGTCGAACGTCCCCAAAATGGTCCATATCGATGAAATTTTAACATTTAATCTTTTGACTCCAAACGACTGTTGGATGTGAATTAAGACTTTTTCAACTAAAATAAGTGTGTTTAAAGTCATTTATGTGCCTGAAATTGGTCAAAATTGAAGCTTTTGAGTAAGCAAAACTCTGTAAAAATTGCAATTTTGGTCACTCTGAGGGGTTAAAAAGTGGTTATTCAACATGAGGCACGATCCATTTCACATTTTGAATCATTTTTGGTATAGTCTGAAAAATTAATTTTCTGATGAAAAACGACTCCGGACCTGTCGAAGGTGCCCAAAATGGTCCATATCGATGAAATTTTAACATTTAATCTTTTGACTCCAGACGACTGTTGGATGTGAATTATGACTTTTTCAATTAAAATAAGTGTGTTTAAAGTCATTTATGTGCCTGAAATTGGTTAAAATTGAAGCTTTTGAGTAAGCAAAACTCTGTAAAAATGGCAATTTTGGTCACTCTGAGGGGTAAAAAAAGTGGTTATTCAACATGAGGCACGATCCATTTGACATTTTGAATAATTTTTGGTGCAGTCCTAAAAATTAATTTTCTGATGAAAAACAATGACTCCGGGCCTGTCGAACGTCCCCAAAATGGTCCATATCGATGAAATTTTAACATTTAATCTTTTGACTCTAAACGACTGTTGGATGTGAATTATGACTTTTTCAACTAAAATAAGTGTGTTTAAAGTCATTTATGTGCCTGAAATTGGTCAAAATTGAAGCTTTTGAGTAAGCAAAACTCTGTAAAAATGGCAATTTTGGTCACTCTGAGGGGTTAAAAAGTGGTTATTCAACATGAGGCACGATCCATTTGACATTTTTAATAATTTTTGGTACAGTTCAAAAAATTATTTTTCTGATGAAAAACGATGACTCCGGACCTGTCAAACGTTCCCAAAATGGTCAATATGGATGAAATTTTAACATTTAATCTTTTGACTCCAAATGACTGTTGGATGTGAATTATGACTTTTTCAACTAAAATAAGTGTGTTTAAAGTCATTTATGTGCCTAAAATTAGTCAAAATTGAAGCTTTTGAGTAAGCAAAACTCTGTAAAAATGGCAATTTTGGTCACTCTGAGGGGTTAAAAAGTGGTTATTCAACATGAGGCACGATCCACTTGACATTTTGAATCATTTTTGGTACAGTCCAAAAATTAATTTTCTGATGAAAAACGAGGACTCCTGACCTGTCGAACGTGCCCAAAATGGTCCATATCGATGAAATTTTAACATTTAATCTTTTGACTCCAGACGACTGTTGGATGTGAATTAAGACTTTTTCAACTAAAATAGGTGTGTTTAAAGTCATTTATGTGCCTGAAATTAGCCAAAATTGAAGCTTTTGAGTAAGCAAAACTCTGTAAAAATGGCAATTTTGGTCACTCTGAGGGGTTATAAAGTGGTTATTCAACATGAGGCACGATCCATTTGACATTTTGAATCATTTTAGGTACAGTCCGAAAAATTATTTTTCTGATGAAAAACGATGACTCCGGACCTGTCGAACGTTCCCAAAATGGTCAATATGGATGAAATTTTAACATTTAATCTTTTGACTCCAAATGACTGTTGGATGTGAATTATGACTTTTTCAACTAAAATAAGTGTGTTTAAAGTCATTTATGTGCCTGAAATTAGTCAAAATTGAAGCTTTTGAGTAAGCAAAACTCTGTAAAAATGGCAATTTTGGTCACTCTGAGGGGTTAAAAAGAGGTTATTCAACATGAGGCACGATCCATTTGACATTTTGAATCATTTTTGGTAGAGTCCGAAAAATTATTTTTCTGATGAAAAACGATGACTCCGGACCTGTCGAACGTTCCCAAAATGGTCAATATGGATGAAATTTTAACATTTAATCTTTTGACTCCAACTGACTGTTGGATGTGAATTATGACTTTTTCAACTAAAATAAGTGTGTTTAAAGTCATTTATGTGCCTGAAATTAGTCAAAATTGAAGCTTTTGAGTAAGCAAAACTCTGTAAAAATGGCAATTTTGGTCACTCTGAGGGAATAAAAAGTGGTTATTCAACATGAGGCACGATCCATTTGACATTTTGAATAATTTTTTGTACAGTCCGAAAAATAATTTTCTGATGAAAAACGATGACTCTGGACCTGTCGAACGTTCCCAAAATGGACAATATGGATGAAATTTTAACATTTAATCTTTTGACACCAAATGACTGTTGGATGTGAATTATGACTTTTTCAACTAAAATAAGTGTGTTTAAAGTCATTTATGTGCCTGAAATTTGTCAAAATTGAAGCTTTTGAGTAAGCAAAACTCTGTAAAAATGGCAATTTTGGTCACTCTGAGGGGTTAAAAAGTGGTTATTCAACATGAGGCACGATCCATTTGACATTTTGAATAATTTTTGGTACAGTCCAAAAAATTCATTTTCTGATGAAAAACGATGACTCCGGACCTGTCGAACATCCCCAAAATGGTCCATATTGATGAAATTTTAACATTGAATCTTTTGATTCCAAACGACTGTTTCAACTAAAATAAGTGTGTTTAAAGTCATTTATGTGCCTGAAATTGGTCAAAATTGAAGCTTTTGAGTAAGCAAAACTCTGTAAAAATGGCAATTTTGGTCACTCTGAGGGGTTAAAAAGAGTTTATTCTACATGAGGCACGATCCATTTGACATTTTGAATCATTTTTGGTATAGTCCGAAAAATAAATTTTCTGATGAAAAACGAGGACTCCTGACCTGTCGAACGTGCCCTAAATGGTCCATATCGATGACATTTTAACATTTAATCTTTTGACTCCAGACGACTGTTGGATGTGAATTAAGACTTTTTCAACTAAAATAAGTGTGTTTAAAGTCATTTATGTGCCAGAAATTGGTCAAAATTGAAGCTTTTGAGTAAGCAAAACTCTGTAAAAATGGCAATTTTGGTCACTCTGAGGGGTTAAAGAGTGGTTATTCAACATGAGGCACGATCCATTTGACATTTTGAAATATTTTTGGTACAGTATTAAAAATTATTTTTCTGATGAAAAATGATGACTCCGGACCTTTCGAACGTCCCCAAAATGGTCCGTATCGATGAAATTTTAACATTTAATCTTTTGACTCCAAACGACTGTTGGATGTAAATTCAGACTTTTTCAACTAAAATAAGTGTGTTTAAAGTCATTTATGTGCCTGAAACTGGTCAAAATTGAAGCTTTTGAGTAAGCAAAACTCTGTAAAAATGGCAATTTTGGTCACTCTGAGGGGTTAAAAAGTGGTTATTCAACATGAGGCACGATCCATTTGACATTTTGAATCATTTTTGGTACAGTCCGAAAAATTTATTTTCTGATGAAAAACGATGACTCCGGACCTGTCGAACGTTCCCAAAATGGTCAATATGGATGAAATTTTAACATTTAATCTTTTGACTCCAAATGACTGTTGGATGTGAGTTATGACTTTTTCAACTAAAATAAGTGTGTTTAAAGTCATTTATGTGCCTGAAATTGGTCAAAATTGAAGCTTTTGAGTAAGCAAAACTCTGTAAAAATGGCAATTTTGGTCACTCTGAGGGGTTAAAAAGTGGTTATTCAACATGAGGCACGATCCATTTGACATTTTGAATCATTTTTGGTACAGTCCTAAAAATTAATTTTCTGATGAAAAACAATGACTCCGGACCTGTCGAACGTCCCCAAAATGGTCCATATCGATGACATTTTAACATTTAATCTTTTGACTCCAAACGACTGTTGGAAGTGAATTATGACTTTTTCAACTAAAATAAGTGTGTTTAAAGTCATTTATGTGCCTGAAATTTGTCAAAATTGAAGCTTTTGAGTAAGCAAAACTCTGTAAAAATGGCAATTTTGGTCACTCTGAGGGGTAAAAAAGTGGTTATTCAACATGAGGCACGATCCATTTGACATTTTGAATCATTTTTGGTACAGTCCAAAAAATTCATTTTCTGATGAAAAACGATGACTCCGGACCTGTCGAACACCCCCAAAATGGTCCATATTGATGAAATTTTAACATTTAATCTTTTGATTCCAAACGACTGTTGGATGTGAATTATGACTTTTTCAACTAAAATAAGTGTGTTTAAAGTCATTTATGTGCCTGAAATTGGTCAAAATTGAAGCTTTTGAGTAAGCAAAACTCTGTAAAAATGGCAATTTTGGTCACTCTGAGGGGTTAAAAACTGGTTATTCAACATGAGGCACGATCCATTTGACATTTTGAATCATTTTTGGTACAGTCCGAAAAATGTATTTTCTGATGAAAAACGATGACTCCGGACCTGTCGAACGTTCCTAAAATGGTCAATATGGATGAAATTTTAACATTTAATCTTTTGACTCCAAACAACTGTTGGATGTGAATTATGACTTTTTCAACTAAAATAAGTGTGTTTAAAGTCATTTATGTGCCTGAAATTGGTCAAAATTGAAGCTTTTGAGTAAGCAAAACTCTGTAAAAATGGCAATTTTGGTCACTCTGAGGGGTTAAAAAGTGGTTATTCTACATGAGGCACGATCCATTTGACATTCTGAATCATTTTTGGTATAGTGCGAAAAATTAATTTTCTGATGAAAAACGAGGACTCCTGACCTTTCTAACGTCCCCAAAATGGTCCGTATCGATGAAATTTTAACATTTAATCTTTTGACTCCAGACGACTGTTGGATGTAAATTCGGACTTTTTCAACTAAAATAAGTGTGTTTAAAGTCATTTATGTGCCTGAAACTGGTCAAAATTGAAGCTTTTGAGTAAGCAAAACTCTGTAAAAATGGCAATTTTGGTCACTCTGAGGGGTTAAAAAGTGGTTATTCAACATGAGGCACGATCCATTTGACATTTTGAATCATTTTTGGTACAGTCCGAAAAATTTATTTTCTGATGAAAAACGATGACTCCGGACCTGTCGAACGTTCCCAAAATGGTCAATATGGATGAAATTTTAACATTTAATCTTTTGACTCCAAATGACTGTTGGATGTGAGTTATGACTTTTTCAACTAAAATAAGTGTGTTTAAAGTCATTTATGTGCCTGAAATTGGTCAAAATTGAAGCTTTTGAGTAAGCAAAACTCTGTAAAAATGGCAATTTTGGTCACTCTGAGGGGTTAAAAAGTGGTTATTCAACATGAGGCACGATCCATTTGACATTTTGAATCATTTTTGGTACAGTCCTAAAAATTAATTTTCTGATGAAAAACAATGACTCCGGACCTGTCGAACGTCCCCAAAATGGTCCATATCGATGAAATTTTAACATTTAATCTTTTGACTCCAAACGACTGTTGGGTGTGAATTATGACTTTTTCAACTAAAATAAGTGTGTTTAAAGTCATTTATGTGCCTGAAATTTGTCAAAATTGAAGCTTTTGAGTAAGCAAAACTCTGTAAAAATGGCAATTTTGGTCACTCTGAGGGGTTAAAAAGTGGTTATTCAACATGAGGCACGATCCATTTGACATTTTGAATCATTTTTGGTATAATCCGAAAAATTAATTTTCTGATGAAAAACGATGACTCCTGACCTGTCGAAGGTGCCCAAAATGGTCCATATCGATGAAATTTTAACATTTAATCTTTTGACTCCAGACGACTGTTGGATGTGAATTATGACTTTTTCAATTAAAATAAGTGTGTTTAAAGTCATTTATGTGCCTGAAATTGGTTAAAATTTAAGCTTTTGAGTAAGCAAAACTCTGTAAAAATGGCAATTTTGGTCACTCTGAGGGGTTAAAAAGTGGTTATTCAACATGAGGCACGATCCATTTGACATTTTGAATCATTTTTGGTGTAGTCCGAAAAATTATTTTTCTGATGAAAAACGGTGACTCCGGACCTGTCGAACGTCCCCCAAAATGGTCCATATCGATGACATTTTAACATTTAATCTTTTGACTCCAGACGACTGTTGGATGTGAATTAAGACTTTTTCAACTAAAATAAGTGTGTTTAAAGTCATTTATGTGCCTGAAATTGGTCAAAATTGAAGCTTTTGAGTAAGCAAAACTCTGTAAAAATGGCAATTTTGGTCACTCTGAGGGGTTAAAAAGTGGTTATTCAACATGAGGCACGATCCACTTGACATTTTGAATCATTTTTGGTACAGTCCAAAAATTAATATTCTGATGAAAAACGATGACTCCGGACCTGTCGAACGTTCCCAAAATGGTCAATATGGATGAAATTTTAACATTTAATCTTTTGACTCCAAATGACTGTTGGATGTGAATTATGATTTTTTCAACTAAAATAAGTGTGTTTAAAGTCATTTATGTGCCTGAAATTGGTCAAAATTGAAGCTTTTGAGTAAGCAAAACTCTGTAAAAATGGCAATTTTGTTCACTCTGAGGGGTTAAAAAGTGGTTATTCAACATGAGGCACGATCCATTTGACATTTTGAATCATTTTTGGTACAGTCCTAAAAATTAATTTTCTGATGAAAAACGGTGACTCCGGACCAGTCGAACGTCCCCCAAAATGGTCCATATCGATGACATTTTAACATTTAATCTTTTGACTCCAGACGACTGTTGGATGTGAATTAAGACTTTTTCAACTAAAATAAGTGGGTTTAAAGTCATTTATGTGCCTAAAATTAGTCAAAATTGAAGCTTTTGAGTAAGCAAAACTCTGTAAAAATGGCAATTTTGGTCACTCTGAGGGGTTAAAAAGTGGTTATTCAACATGAGGCACGATCCACTTGACATTTTGAATCATTTTTGGTACAGTCCAAAAATTAATTTTCTGATGAAAAACGATGACTCCGGACCTGTCGAACGTTCCCAAAATGGTCAATATGGATGAAATTTTAACATTTAATCTTTTGACTCCAAATGACTGTTGGATGTGAATTATGACTTTTTCAACTAAAATAAGTGTGTTTAAAGTCATTTATGTGCCTGAAATTGGTCAAAATTGAAGCTTTTGAGTAAGCAAAACTCTGTAAAAATGGCAAATTTGTTCACTCTGAGGGGTTAAAAAGTGGTTATTCAACATGAGGCACGATCCATTTGACATTTTGAATAATTTTTGGTACAGTCCGAAAAATTCATTTTCTGATGAAAAACGATGACTCCGGACCTGTCGAACGTCCCCAAAATGGTCCATATCGATGAAATTTTAACATTTAATCTTTTGACTCCAAACGACTGTTGGATGTGAATTAAGACTTTTTCAACTAAAATAAGTGTGTTTAAAGTCATTTATGTGCCTGAAATTGGTCAAAATTGAAGCTTTTGAGTAAGCAAAACTCTGTAAAAATTGCAATTTTGGTCACTCTGAGGGGTTAAAAAGTGGTTATTCAACATGAGGCACGATCCATTTGACATTTTGAATCATTTTTGGTATAGTCTGAAAAATTAATTTTCTGATGAAAAACGACTCCGGACCTGTCGAAGGTGCCCAAAATGGTCCATATCGATGAAATTTTAACATTTAATCTTTTGACTCCAGACGACTGTTGGATGTGAATTATGACTTTTTCAATTAAAATAAGTGTGTTTAAAGTCATTTATGTGCCTGAAATTGGTTAAAATTGAAGCTTTTGAGTAAGCAAAACTCTGTAAAAATGGCAATTTTGGTCACTCTGAGGGGTAAAAAAAGTGGTTATTCAACATGAGGCACGATCCATTTGACATTTTGAATAATTTTGGTGCAGTCCTAAAAATTAATTTTCTGATGAAAAACAATGACTCCGGGCCTGTCGAACGTCCCCAAAATGGTCCATATCGATGAAATTTTAACATTTAATCTTTTGACTCTAAACGACTGTTGGATGTGAATTATGACTTTTTCAACTAAAATAAGTGTGTTTAAAGTCATTTATGTGCCTGAAATTGGTCAAAATTGAAGCTTTTGAGTAAGCAAAACTCTGTAAAAATGGCAATTTTGGTCACTCTGAGGGGTTAAAAAGTGGTTATTCAACATGAGGCACGATCCATTTGACATTTTTAATAATTTTTGGTACAGTTCAAAAAATTATTTTTCTGATGAAAAACGATGACTCCGGACCTGTCAAACGTTCCCAAAATGGTCAATATGGATGAAATTTTAACATTTAATCTTTTGACTCCAAATGACTGTTGGATGTGAATTATGACTTTTTCAACTAAAATAAGTGTGTTTAAAGTCATTTATGTGCCTAAAATTAGTCAAAATTGAAGCTTTTGAGTAAGCAAAACTCTGTAAAAATGGCAATTTTGGTCACTCTGAGGGGTTAAAAAGTGGTTATTCAACATGAGGCACGATCCACTTGACATTTTGAATCATTTTTGGTACAGTCCAAAAATTAATATTCTGATGAAAAACGATGACTCCGGACCTGTCGAACGTTCCCAAAATGGTCAATATGGATGAAATTTTAACATTTAATCTTTTGGCTCCAAATGACTGTTGGATGTGAATTATGATTTTTTCAACTAAAATAAGTGTGTTTAAAGTCATTTATGTGCCTGAAATTGGTCAAAATTGAAGCTTTTGAGTAAGCAAAACTCTGTAAAAATGGCAATTTTGGTCACTCTGAGGGGTTAAAAAGTGGTTATTCAACATGAGGCACGATCCATTTGACATTTTGAATAATTTTTGGTATAGTCTGAAAAATTAATTTTCTGATGAAAAACGAGGACTCCTGACCTGTCGAACGTGCCCAAAATGGTCCATATCGATGAAATTTTAACATTTAATCTTTTGACTCCAAATGACTGTTGGATGTGAATTATGAATTTTCAACTAAAATAAGTGTGTTTAAAGTCATTTATGTGCCTGAAATTGGTCAAAATTGAAGCTTTTGAGTAAGCAAAACTCTGTAAAAATGGCAATTTTGGTCACTCTGAGGGGTTAAAAAAGTGGTTATTCAACATGAGGCACGATCCATCTGACATTTTGAATAATTTTTGGTATAGTCCGAAAAATTAATTTTCTGATGAAAAACGATGACTCCGGACCTGTCGAAGGTGCCCAAAATGGTCCATATCGATGAAATTTCAACATTTAATCTTTCGACTCCAGACGACTGTTGGATGTGAATTAAGACTTTTTCAACTAAAATAGGTGTGTTTAAAGTCATTTATGTGCCTGAAATTAGCCAAAATTGAAGCTTTTGAGTAAGCAAAACTCTGTAAAAATGGCAATTTTGGTCACTCTGAGGGGTTAAAAAGTGGTTATTCAACATGAGGCACGATCCATTTGACATTTTGAATCATTTTTGGTATAGTCCGAAAAATTAATTTTCTGACGAAAAACGGTGACTCCGGACCTGTCGAACGTCCCCCAAAATGGTCCATATCGATGACATTTTAACATTTAATCTTTTGACTCCAGACGACTGTTGGATGTGAATTATGACTTTTTCAACTAAAATAAGTGTGTTTAAAGTCATTTATGTGCCTGAAATTGGTCAAAATTGAAGCTTTTGAGTAAGCAAAACTCTGTAAAAATGGCAAATTTGTTCACTCTGAGGGGTTAAAAAGTGGTTATTCAACATGAGGCACGGTCCATTTGACATTTTGAATAATTTTTGGTACAGTCCGAAAAATTCATTTTCTGATGAAAAACGATGACTCCGGACCTGTCGAACGTCCCCAAAATGGTCCATATCGATGAAATTTTAACATTTAATCTTTTGACTCCAAACGACTGTTGGATGTGAATTAAGACTTTTTCAACTAAAATAAGTGTGTTTAAAGTCATTTATGTGCCTGAAATTGGTCAAAATTGAAGCTTTTGAGTAAGCAAAACTCTGTAAAAATTGCAATTTTGGTCACTCTGAGGGGTTAAAAAGTGGTTATTCAACATGAGGCACGATCCATTTCACATTTTGAATCATTTTTGGTATAGTCTGAAAAATTAATTTTCTGATGAAAAACGACTCCGGACCTGTCGAAGGTGCCCAAAATGGTCCATATCGATGAAATTTTAACATTTAATCTTTTGACTCCAGACGACTGTTGGATGTGAATTATGACTTTTTCAATTAAAATAAGTGTGTTTAAAGTCATTTATGTGCCTGAAATTGGTTAAAATTGAAGCTTTTGAGTAAGCAAAACTCTGTAAAAATGGCAATTTTGGTCACTCTGAGGGGTAAAAAAAGTGGTTATTCAACATGAGGCACGATCCATTTGACATTTTGAATAATTTTTGGTGCAGTCCTAAAAATTAATTTTCTGATGAAAAACAATGACTCCGGGCCTGTCGAACGTCCCCAAAATGGTCCATATCGATGAAATTTTAACATTTAATCTTTTGACTCTAAACGACTGTTGGATGTGAATTATGACTTTTTCAACTAAAATAAGTGTGTTTAAAGTCATTTATGTGCCTGAAATTGGTCAAAATTGAAGCTTTTGAGTAAGCAAAACTCTGTAAAAATGGCAATTTTGGTCACTCTGAGGGGTTAAAAAGTGGTTATTCAACATGAGGCACGATCCATTTGACATTTTTAATAATTTTTGGTACAGTTCAAAAAATTATTTTTCTGATGAAAAACGATGACTCCGGACCTGTCAAACGTTCCCAAAATGGTCAATATGGATGAAATTTTAACATTTAATCTTTTGACTCCAAATGACTGTTGGATGTGAATTATGACTTTTTCAACTAAAATAAGTGTGTTTAAAGTCATTTATGTGCCTAAAATTAGTCAAAATTGAAGCTTTTGAGTAAGCAAAACTCTGTAAAAATGGCAATTTTGGTCACTCTGAGGGGTTAAAAAGTGGTTATTCAACATGAGGCACGATCCACTTGACATTTTGAATCATTTTTGGTACAGTCCAAAAATTAATTTTCTGATGAAAAACGAGGACTCCTGACCTGTCGAACGTGCCCAAAATGGTCCATATCGATGAAATTTTAACATTTAATCTTTTGACTCCAGACGACTGTTGGATGTGAATTAAGACTTTTTCAACTAAAATAGGTGTGTTTAAAGTCATTTATGTGCCTGAAATTAGCCAAAATTGAAGCTTTTGAGTAAGCAAAACTCTGTAAAAATGGCAATTTTGGTCACTCTGAGGGGTTATAAAGTGGTTATTCAACATGAGGCACGATCCATTTGACATTTTGAATCATTTTAGGTACAGTCCGAAAAATTATTTTTCTGATGAAAAACGATGACTCCGGACCTGTCGAACGTTCCCAAAATGGTCAATATGGATGAAATTTTAACATTTAATCTTTTGACTCCAAATGACTGTTGGATGTGAATTATGACTTTTTCAACTAAAATAAGTGTGTTTAAAGTCATTTATGTGCCTGAAATTAGTCAAAATTGAAGCTTTTGAGTAAGCAAAACTCTGTAAAAATGGCAATTTTGGTCACTCTGAGGGGTTAAAAAGAGGTTATTCAACATGAGGCACGATCCATTTGACATTTTGAATCATTTTTGGTAGAGTCCGAAAAATTATTTTTCTGATGAAAAACGATGACTCCGGACCTGTCGAACGTTCCCAAAATGGTCAATATGGATGAAATTTTAACATTTAATCTTTTGACTCCAACTGACTGTTGGATGTGAATTATGACTTTTTCAACTAAAATAAGTGTGTTTAAAGTCATTTATGTGCCTGAAATTAGTCAAAATTGAAGCTTTTGAGTAAGCAAAACTCTGTAAAAATGGCAATTTTGGTCACTCTGAGGGAATAAAAAGTGGTTATTCAACATGAGGCACGATCCATTTGACATTTTGAATAATTTTTTGTACAGTCCGAAAAATAATTTTCTGATGAAAAACGATGACTCTGGACCTGTCGAACGTTCCCAAAATGGACAATATGGATGAAATTTTAACATTTAATCTTTTGACACCAAATGACTGTTGGATGTGAATTATGACTTTTTCAACTAAAATAAGTGTGTTTAAAGTCATTTATGTGCCTGAAATTTGTCAAAATTGAAGCTTTTGAGTAAGCAAAACTCTGTAAAAATGGCAATTTTGGTCACTCTGAGGGGTTAAAAAGTGGTTATTCAACATGAGGCACGATCCATTTGACATTTTGAATAATTTTTGGTACAGTCCAAAAAATTCATTTTCTGATGAAAAACGATGACTCCGGACCTGTCGAACATCCCCAAAATGGTCCATATTGATGAAATTTTAACATTGAATCTTTTGATTCCAAACGACTGTTTCAACTAAAATAAGTGTGTTTAAAGTCATTTATGTGCCTGAAATTGGTCAAAATTGAAGCTTTTGAGTAAGCAAAACTCTGTAAAAATGGCAATTTTGGTCACTCTGAGGGGTTAAAAAGAGTTTATTCTACATGAGGCACGATCCATTTGACATTTTGAATCATTTTTGGTATAGTCCGAAAAATAAATTTTCTGATGAAAAACGAGGACTCCTGACCTGTCGAACGTGCCCTAAATGGTCCATATCGATGACATTTTAACATTTAATCTTTTGACTCCAGACGACTGTTGGATGTGAATTAAGACTTTTTCAACTAAAATAAGTGTGTTTAAAGTCATTTATGTGCCAGAAATTGGTCAAAATTGAAGCTTTTGAGTAAGCAAAACTCTGTAAAAATGGCAATTTTGGTCACTCTGAGGGGTTAAAGAGTGGTTATTCAACATGAGGCACGATCCATTTGACATTTTGAAATATTTTTGGTACAGTATTAAAAATTATTTTTCTGATGAAAAATGATGACTCCGGACCTTTCGAACGTCCCCAAAATGGTCCGTATCGATGAAATTTTAACATTTAATCTTTTGACTCCAAACGACTGTTGGATGTAAATTCAGACTTTTTCAACTAAAATAAGTGTGTTTAAAGTCATTTATGTGCCTGAAACTGGTCAAAATTGAAGCTTTTGAGTAAGCAAAACTCTGTAAAAATGGCAATTTTGGTCACTCTGAGGGGTTAAAAAGTGGTTATTCAACATGAGGCACGATCCATTTGACATTTTGAATCATTTTTGGTACAGTCCGAAAAATTTATTTTCTGATGAAAAACGATGACTCCGGACCTGTCGAACGTTCCCAAAATGGTCAATATGGATGAAATTTT
This sequence comes from Lissotriton vulgaris, assembly GCF_964263255.1. Classification (NCBI taxonomy): domain Eukaryota; kingdom Metazoa; phylum Chordata; class Amphibia; order Caudata; family Salamandridae; genus Lissotriton; species Lissotriton vulgaris. The sequence goes on along the minus strand of NW_028247909.1, from coordinate 187,849 downwards.
AACATTTAATCTTTTGACTCCAAATGACTGTTGGATGTGAGTTATGACTTTTTCAACTAAAATAAGTGTGTTTAAAGTCATTTATGTGCCTGAAATTGGTCAAAATTGAAGCTTTTGAGTAAGCAAAACTCTGTAAAAATGGCAATTTTGGTCACTCTGAGGGGTTAAAAAGTGGTTATTCAACATGAGGCACGATCCATTTGACATTTTGAATCATTTTTGGTACAGTCCTAAAAATTAATTTTCTGATGAAAAACAATGACTCCGGACCTGTCGAACGTCCCCAAAATGGTCCATATCGATGACATTTTAACATTTAATCTTTTGACTCCAAACGACTGTTGGAAGTGAATTATGACTTTTTCAACTAAAATAAGTGTGTTTAAAGTCATTTATGTGCCTGAAATTTGTCAAAATTGAAGCTTTTGAGTAAGCAAAACTCTGTAAAAATGGCAATTTTGGTCACTCTGAGGGGTAAAAAAGTGGTTATTCAACATGAGGCACGATCCATTTGACATTTTGAATCATTTTTGGTACAGTCCAAAAAATTCATTTTCTGATGAAAAACGATGACTCCGGACCTGTCGAACACCCCCAAAATGGTCCATATTGATGAAATTTTAACATTTAATCTTTTGATTCCAAACGACTGTTGGATGTGAATTATGACTTTTTCAACTAAAATAAGTGTGTTTAAAGTCATTTATGTGCCTGAAATTGGTCAAAATTGAAGCTTTTGAGTAAGCAAAACTCTGTAAAAATGGCAATTTTGGTCACTCTGAGGGGTTAAAAACTGGTTATTCAACATGAGGCACGATCCATTTGACATTTTGAATCATTTTTGGTACAGTCCGAAAAATGTATTTTCTGATGAAAAACGATGACTCCGGACCTGTCGAACGTTCCTAAAATGGTCAATATGGATGAAATTTTAACATTTAATCTTTTGACTCCAAACAACTGTTGGATGTGAATTATGACTTTTTCAACTAAAATAAGTGTGTTTAAAGTCATTTATGTGCCTGAAATTGGTCAAAATTGAAGCTTTTGAGTAAGCAAAACTCTGTAAAAATGGCAATTTTGGTCACTCTGAGGGGTTAAAAAGTGGTTATTCTACATGAGGCACGATCCATTTGACATTCTGAATCATTTTTGGTATAGTGCGAAAAATTAATTTTCTGATGAAAAACGAGGACTCCTGACCTTTCTAACGTCCCCAAAATGGTCCGTATCGATGAAATTTTAACATTTAATCTTTTGACTCCAGACGACTGTTGGATGTAAATTCGGACTTTTTCAACTAAAATAAGTGTGTTTAAAGTCATTTATGTGCCTGAAACTGGTCAAAATTGAAGCTTTTGAGTAAGCAAAACTCTGTAAAAATGGCAATTTTGGTCACTCTGAGGGGTTAAAAAGTGGTTATTCAACATGAGGCACGATCCATTTGACATTTTGAATCATTTTTGGTACAGTCCGAAAAATTTATTTTCTGATGAAAAACGATGACTCCGGACCTGTCGAACGTTCCCAAAATGGTCAATATGGATGAAATTTTAACATTTAATCTTTTGACTCCAAATGACTGTTGGATGTGAGTTATGACTTTTTCAACTAAAATAAGTGTGTTTAAAGTCATTTATGTGCCTGAAATTGGTCAAAATTGAAGCTTTTGAGTAAGCAAAACTCTGTAAAAATGGCAATTTTGGTCACTCTGAGGGGTTAAAAAGTGGTTATTCAACATGAGGCACGATCCATTTGACATTTTGAATCATTTTTGGTACAGTCCTAAAAATTAATTTTCTGATGAAAAACAATGACTCCGGACCTGTCGAACGTCCCCAAAATGGTCCATATCGATGAAATTTTAACATTTAATCTTTTGACTCCAAACGACTGTTGGGTGTGAATTATGACTTTTTCAACTAAAATAAGTGTGTTTAAAGTCATTTATGTGCCTGAAATTTGTCAAAATTGAAGCTTTTGAGTAAGCAAAACTCTGTAAAAATGGCAATTTTGGTCACTCTGAGGGGTTAAAAAGTGGTTATTCAACATGAGGCACGATCCATTTGACATTTTGAATCATTTTTGGTATAATCCGAAAAATTAATTTTCTGATGAAAAACGATGACTCCTGACCTGTCGAAGGTGCCCAAAATGGTCCATATCGATGAAATTTTAACATTTAATCTTTTGACTCCAGACGACTGTTGGATGTGAATTATGACTTTTTCAATTAAAATAAGTGTGTTTAAAGTCATTTATGTGCCTGAAATTGGTTAAAATTTAAGCTTTTGAGTAAGCAAAACTCTGTAAAAATGGCAATTTTGGTCACTCTGAGGGGTTAAAAAGTGGTTATTCAACATGAGGCACGATCCATTTGACATTTTGAATCATTTTTGGTGTAGTCCGAAAAATTATTTTTCTGATGAAAAACGGTGACTCCGGACCTGTCGAACGTCCCCCAAAATGGTCCATATCGATGACATTTTAACATTTAATCTTTTGACTCCAGACGACTGTTGGATGTGAATTAAGACTTTTTCAACTAAAATAAGTGTGTTTAAAGTCATTTATGTGCCTGAAATTGGTCAAAATTGAAGCTTTTGAGTAAGCAAAACTCTGTAAAAATGGCAATTTTGGTCACTCTGAGGGGTTAAAAAGTGGTTATTCAACATGAGGCACGATCCACTTGACATTTTGAATCATTTTTGGTACAGTCCAAAAATTAATATTCTGATGAAAAACGATGACTCCGGACCTGTCGAACGTTCCCAAAATGGTCAATATGGATGAAATTTTAACATTTAATCTTTTGACTCCAAATGACTGTTGGATGTGAATTATGATTTTTTCAACTAAAATAAGTGTGTTTAAAGTCATTTATGTGCCTGAAATTGGTCAAAATTGAAGCTTTTGAGTAAGCAAAACTCTGTAAAAATGGCAATTTTGTTCACTCTGAGGGGTTAAAAAGTGGTTATTCAACATGAGGCACGATCCATTTGACATTTTGAATCATTTTTGGTACAGTCCTAAAAATTAATTTTCTGATGAAAAACGGTGACTCCGGACCAGTCGAACGTCCCCCAAAATGGTCCATATCGATGACATTTTAACATTTAATCTTTTGACTCCAGACGACTGTTGGATGTGAATTAAGACTTTTTCAACTAAAATAAGTGGGTTTAAAGTCATTTATGTGCCTAAAATTAGTCAAAATTGAAGCTTTTGAGTAAGCAAAACTCTGTAAAAATGGCAATTTTGGTCACTCTGAGGGGTTAAAAAGTGGTTATTCAACATGAGGCACGATCCACTTGACATTTTGAATCATTTTTGGTACAGTCCAAAAATTAATTTTCTGATGAAAAACGATGACTCCGGACCTGTCGAACGTTCCCAAAATGGTCAATATGGATGAAATTTTAACATTTAATCTTTTGACTCCAAATGACTGTTGGATGTGAATTATGACTTTTTCAACTAAAATAAGTGTGTTTAAAGTCATTTATGTGCCTGAAATTGGTCAAAATTGAAGCTTTTGAGTAAGCAAAACTCTGTAAAAATGGCAAATTTGTTCACTCTGAGGGGTTAAAAAGTGGTTATTCAACATGAGGCACGATCCATTTGACATTTTGAATAATTTTTGGTACAGTCCGAAAAATTCATTTTCTGATGAAAAACGATGACTCCGGACCTGTCGAACGTCCCCAAAATGGTCCATATCGATGAAATTTTAACATTTAATCTTTTGACTCCAAACGACTGTTGGATGTGAATTAAGACTTTTTCAACTAAAATAAGTGTGTTTAAAGTCATTTATGTGCCTGAAATTGGTCAAAATTGAAGCTTTTGAGTAAGCAAAACTCTGTAAAAATTGCAATTTTGGTCACTCTGAGGGGTTAAAAAGTGGTTATTCAACATGAGGCACGATCCATTTGACATTTTGAATCATTTTTGGTATAGTCTGAAAAATTAATTTTCTGATGAAAAACGACTCCGGACCTGTCGAAGGTGCCCAAAATGGTCCATATCGATGAAATTTTAACATTTAATCTTTTGACTCCAGACGACTGTTGGATGTGAATTATGACTTTTTCAATTAAAATAAGTGTGTTTAAAGTCATTTATGTGCCTGAAATTGGTTAAAATTGAAGCTTTTGAGTAAGCAAAACTCTGTAAAAATGGCAATTTTGGTCACTCTGAGGGGTAAAAAAAGTGGTTATTCAACATGAGGCACGATCCATTTGACATTTTGAATAATTTTGGTGCAGTCCTAAAAATTAATTTTCTGATGAAAAACAATGACTCCGGGCCTGTCGAACGTCCCCAAAATGGTCCATATCGATGAAATTTTAACATTTAATCTTTTGACTCTAAACGACTGTTGGATGTGAATTATGACTTTTTCAACTAAAATAAGTGTGTTTAAAGTCATTTATGTGCCTGAAATTGGTCAAAATTGAAGCTTTTGAGTAAGCAAAACTCTGTAAAAATGGCAATTTTGGTCACTCTGAGGGGTTAAAAAGTGGTTATTCAACATGAGGCACGATCCATTTGACATTTTTAATAATTTTTGGTACAGTTCAAAAAATTATTTTTCTGATGAAAAACGATGACTCCGGACCTGTCAAACGTTCCCAAAATGGTCAATATGGATGAAATTTTAACATTTAATCTTTTGACTCCAAATGACTGTTGGATGTGAATTATGACTTTTTCAACTAAAATAAGTGTGTTTAAAGTCATTTATGTGCCTAAAATTAGTCAAAATTGAAGCTTTTGAGTAAGCAAAACTCTGTAAAAATGGCAATTTTGGTCACTCTGAGGGGTTAAAAAGTGGTTATTCAACATGAGGCACGATCCACTTGACATTTTGAATCATTTTTGGTACAGTCCAAAAATTAATATTCTGATGAAAAACGATGACTCCGGACCTGTCGAACGTTCCCAAAATGGTCAATATGGATGAAATTTTAACATTTAATCTTTTGGCTCCAAATGACTGTTGGATGTGAATTATGATTTTTTCAACTAAAATAAGTGTGTTTAAAGTCATTTATGTGCCTGAAATTGGTCAAAATTGAAGCTTTTGAGTAAGCAAAACTCTGTAAAAATGGCAATTTTGGTCACTCTGAGGGGTTAAAAAGTGGTTATTCAACATGAGGCACGATCCATTTGACATTTTGAATAATTTTTGGTATAGTCTGAAAAATTAATTTTCTGATGAAAAACGAGGACTCCTGACCTGTCGAACGTGCCCAAAATGGTCCATATCGATGAAATTTTAACATTTAATCTTTTGACTCCAAATGACTGTTGGATGTGAATTATGAATTTTCAACTAAAATAAGTGTGTTTAAAGTCATTTATGTGCCTGAAATTGGTCAAAATTGAAGCTTTTGAGTAAGCAAAACTCTGTAAAAATGGCAATTTTGGTCACTCTGAGGGGTTAAAAAAGTGGTTATTCAACATGAGGCACGATCCATCTGACATTTTGAATAATTTTTGGTATAGTCCGAAAAATTAATTTTCTGATGAAAAACGATGACTCCGGACCTGTCGAAGGTGCCCAAAATGGTCCATATCGATGAAATTTCAACATTTAATCTTTCGACTCCAGACGACTGTTGGATGTGAATTAAGACTTTTTCAACTAAAATAGGTGTGTTTAAAGTCATTTATGTGCCTGAAATTAGCCAAAATTGAAGCTTTTGAGTAAGCAAAACTCTGTAAAAATGGCAATTTTGGTCACTCTGAGGGGTTAAAAAGTGGTTATTCAACATGAGGCACGATCCATTTGACATTTTGAATCATTTTTGGTATAGTCCGAAAAATTAATTTTCTGACGAAAAACGGTGACTCCGGACCTGTCGAACGTCCCCCAAAATGGTCCATATCGATGACATTTTAACATTTAATCTTTTGACTCCAGACGACTGTTGGATGTGAATTATGACTTTTTCAACTAAAATAAGTGTGTTTAAAGTCATTTATGTGCCTGAAATTGGTCAAAATTGAAGCTTTTGAGTAAGCAAAACTCTGTAAAAATGGCAATTTTGGTCACTCTGAGGGGTTAAAAAGTGGTTATTCAACATGAGGCACGATCCATTTGACATTTTTAATAATTTTTGGTACAGTTCGAAAAATTATTTTTCTGATGAAAAACGATGACTCCGGACCTGTCAAACGTTCCCAAAATGGTCAATATGGATGAAATTTTAACATTTAATCTTTTGACTCCAAATGACTGTTGGATGTGAATTATGACTTTTTCAACTAAAATAAATGTGTTTAAAGTCATTTATGTGCCTAAAATTAGTCAAAATTGAAGCTTTTGAGTAAGCAAAACTCTATAAAAATGGCAATTTTGGTCACTCTGAGGGGTTAAAAAGTGGTTATTCAACATGAGGCACGATCCATTTGACATTTTGAATCATTTTTGGTACAGTCCAAAAATTAATTTTCTGATGAAAAACGATGACTCCGGACCTGTCGAACGTTCCCAAAATGGTCAATATGGATGAAATTTTAACATTTAATCTTTTGACTCCAAATGACTGTTGGATGTGAATTATGACTTTTTCAACTAAAATAAGTGTGTTTAAAGTCATTTATGTGCCTGAAATTGGTCAAAATTGAAGCTTTTGAGTAAGCAAAACTCTGTAAAAATGGCAATTTTGTTCACTCTGAGGGGTTAAAAAGTGGTTATTCAACATGAGGCACGATCCATTTGACATTTTGAATCATTTTTGGTACAGTCCTAAAAATTAATTTTCTGATGAAAAACAATGACTCCGGACCTGTCGAACGTCCCCAAAATGGTCCATATCGATGAAATTTTAACATTTAATCTTTTGACTCCAAACGACTGTTGGATGTGAATTATGACTTTTTCAACTAAAATAAGTGTGTTTAAAGTCATTTATGTGCCTGAAATTTGTCAAAATTTAAGCTTTTGAGTAAGCAAAACTCTGTAAAAATGGCAATTTTGGTCACTCTGAGGGGTTAAAAAGTGGTTATTCAACATGAGGAACGATCCATTTGACATTTTGAATAATTTTTGGTATAGTCCGAATAATTAATTTTCTGATGAAAAACGATGACTCCGGACCTGTCGAAGGTGCCCAAAATGGTCCATATCGATAAAATGTTAACATTTAATCTTTTGACTCCAGACGACTGTTGGATGTGAATTATGACTTTTTCAATTAAAATAAGTGTGTTTAAAGTCATTTATGTGCCTGAAATTGGTTAAAATTGAAGCTTTTGAGTAAGCAAAACTCTGTAAAAATGGCAATTTTGGTCACTCTGAGGGGTAAAAAAGTGGTTATTCAACATGAGGCACGATCCATTTGACATTTTGAATCATTTTTGGTACAGTCCAAAAAATTCATTTTCTGATGAAAAACGATGACTCCGGACCTGTCGAACATCCCCAAAATGGTCCATATTGATGAAATTTTAACATTTAATCTTTTGATTCCAAACGACTGTTGGATGTGAATTATGACTTTTTCAACTAAAATAAGTGTGTTTAAAGTCATTTATGTGCCTGAAATTGGTCAAAATTGAAGCTTTTGAGTAAGCAAAACTCTGTAAAAATGGCAATTTTGGTCACTCTGAGGGGTTAAAAAGTGGTTATTCAACATGAGGCACGATCCATTTGACATTTTTAATAATTTTTGGTACAGTTCAAAAAATTATTTTTCTGATGAAAAACGATGACTCCGGACCTGTCAAACGTTCCCAAAATGGTCAATATGGATGAAATTTTAACATTTAATCTTTTGACTCCAAATGACTGTTGGATGTGAATTATGACTTTTTCAATTAAAATAAGTGTGTTTAAAGTCATTTATGTGCCTGAAATTGGTTAAAATTGAAGCTTTTGAGTAAGCAAAACTCTGTAAAAATAGCAAATTTGGTCACTCTGAGGGGTAAAAAAAGTGGTTATTCAACATGAGGCACGATCCACTTGACATTTTGAATCATTTTTGGTACAGTCCAAAAATTAATATTCTGATGAAAAACGATGACTCCGGACCTGTCGAACGTTCCCAAAATGGTCAATATGGATGAAATTTTAACATTTAATCTTTTGGCTCCAAATGACTGTTGGATGTGAATTATGATTTTTTCAACTAAAATAAGTGTGTTTAAAGTCATTTATGTGCCTGAAATTGGTCAAAATTGAAGCTTTTGAGTAAGCAAAACTCTGTAAAAATGGCAATTTTGTTCACTCTGAGGGGTTAAAAAGTGGTTATTCAACATGAGGCACGATCCATTTGACATTTTGAATCATTTTTGGTACAGTCCTAAAAATTAATTTTCTGATGAAAAACGGTGACTCCGGACCTGTCGAACGACCCCCAAAATGGTCCATATCGATGACATTTTAACATTTAATCTTTTGACTCCAGACGACTGTTGGATGTGAATTAAGACTTTTTCAACTAAAATAAGTGGGTTTAAAGTCATTTATGTGCCTGAAATTGGTCAAAATTGAAGCTTTTGAGTAAGCAAAACTCTGTAAAAATGGCAATTTTGGTCACTCTGAGGGGTTAAAAAGTGGTTATTCAACATGAGGCACGATCCACTTGACATTTTGAATCATTTTTGGTACAGTCCAAAAATTAATTTTCTGATGAAAAACGATGACTCCGGACCTGTCGAACGTTCCCAAAATGGTCAATATGGATGAAATTTTAACATTTAATCTTTTGACTCCAAATGACTGTTGGATGTGAATTATGACTTTTTCAACTAAAATAAGTGTGTTTAAAGTCATTTATGTGCCTGAAATTGGTCAAAATTGAAGCTTTTGAGTAAGCAAAACTCTGTAAAAATGGCAATTTTGTTCACTCTGAGGGGTTAAAAAGTGGTTATTCAACATGAGGCACGATCCATTTGACATTTTGAATCATTTTTGGTACAGTCCGAAAAATTCATTTTCTGATGAAAAACGATGACTCCGGACCTGTCGAACGTCCCCAAAATGGTCCATATTGATGAAATTTTAACATTTAATCTTTTGACTCCAAACGACTGTTGGATGTGAATTAAGACTTTTTCAACTAAAATAAGTGTGTTTAAAGTCATTTATGTGCCTGAAATTGGTCAAAATTGAAGCTTTTGAGTAAGCAAAACTCTGTAAAAATTGCAATTTTGGTCACTCTGAGGGGTTAAAAAGTGGTTATTCAACATGAGGCACGATCCATTTGACATTTTGAATCATTTTTGGTATAGTCTGAAAAATTAATTTTCTGATGAAAAACGACTCCGGACCTGTCGAAGGTGCCCAAAATGGTCCATATCGATGAAATTTTAACATTTAATCTTTTGACTCCAGACGACTGTTGGATGTGAATTATGACTTTTTCAATTAAAATAAGTGTGTTTAAAGTCATTTATGTGCCTGAAATTGGTTAAAATTGAAGCTTTTGAGTAAGCAAAACTCTGTAAAAATAGCAATTTTGGTCACTCTGAGGGGTAAAAAAGTGGTTATTCAACATGAGGCACGATCCATTTGACATTTTGAATTATTTTTGGTGCAGTCCTAAAAATTAATTTTCTGATGAAAAACAATGACTCCGGACCTGTCGAACGTCCCCAAAATGGTCCATATCGATGAAATTTTAACATTTAATCTTTTGACTCTAAACGACTGTTGGATGTGAATTATGACTTTTTCAACTAAAATAAGTGTGTTTAAAGTCATTTATGTGCCTGAAATTTGTCAAAATTGAAGCTTTTGAGTAAGCAAAACTCTGTAAAAATGGCAATTTTGGTCACTCTGAGGGGTTAAAAAGTGGTTATTCAACATGAGGCACGATCCATTTGACATTTTGAATAATTTTTGGTATAGTCTGAAAAATTAATTTTCTGATGAAAAACGAGGACTCCTGACCTGTCGAACGTGCCCAAAATGGTCCATATCGATGAAATTTTAACATTTAATCTTTTGACTCCAAATGACTGTTGGATGTGAATTATGACTTTTTCAACTAAAATAAGTGTGTTTAAAGTCATTTATGTGCCTGAAATTGGTCAAAATTGAAGCTTTTGAGTAAGCAAAACTCTGTAAAAATGGCAATTTTGGTCACTCTGAGGGGTTAAAAAGTGGTTATTCAACATGAGGCACGATCCATCTGACATTTTGAATAATTTTTGGTATAGTCCGAAAAATTAATTTTCTGATGAAAAACGATGACTCCGGACCTGTCGAAGGTGCCCAAAATGGTCCATATCGATGAAATTTCAACATTTAATCTTTCGACTCCAGACGACTGTTGGATGTGAATTAAGACTTTTTCAACTAAAATAGGTGTGTTTAAAGTCATTTATGTGCCTGAAATTAGCCAAAATTGAAGCTTTTGAGTAAGCAAAACTCTGTAAAAATGGCAATTTTGGTCACTCTGAGGGGTTAAAAAGTGGTTATTCAACATGAGGCACGATCCATTTGACATTTTGAATCATTTTTGGTATAGTCCGAAAAATTAATTTTCTGATGAAAAACGGTGACTCCGGACCTGTCGAACGTCCCCCAAAATGGTCCATATCGATGACATTTTAACATTTAATCTTTTGACTCCAGACGACTGTTGGATGTGAATTAAGACTTTTTCAACTAAAATAAGTGGGTTTAAAGTCATTTATGTGCCTGAAATTGGTCAAAATTGAAGCTTTTGAGTAAGCAAAACTCTGTAAAAATGGCAATTTTGGTCACTCTGAGGGGTTAAAAAGTGGTTATTCAACATGAGGCACGATCCATTTGACATTTTTAATAATTTTTGGTACAGTTCGAAAAATTATTTTTCTGATGAAAAACGATGACTCCGGACCTGTCAAACGTTCCCAAAATGGTCAATATGGATGAAATTTTAACATTTAATCTTTTGACTCCAAATGACTGTTGGATGTGAATTATGACTTTTTCAACTAAAATAAGTGTGTTTAAAGTCATTTATGTGCCTAAAATTAGTCAAAATTGAAGCTTTTGAGTAAGCAAAACTCTATAAAAATGGCAATTTTGGTCACTCTGAGGGGTTAAAAAGTGGTTATTCAACATGAGGCACGATCCATTTGACATTTTGAATCATTTTTGGTACAGTCCTAAAAATTAATTTTCTGATGAAAAACAATGACTCCGGACCTGTCGAACGTCCCCAAAATGGTCCATATCGATGAAATTTTAACATTTAATCTTTTGACTCCAAACGACTGTTGGATGTGAATTATGACTTTTTCAACTAAAATAAGTGTGTTTAAAGTCATTTATGTGCCTGAAATTTGTCAAAATTGAAGCTTTTGAGTAAGCAAAACTGTGTAAAAATGGCAATTTTGGTCACTCTGAGGGGTTAAAAAGTGGTTATTCAACATGAGGAACGATCCATTTGACATTTTGAATAATTTTTGGTATAGTCCGAATAATTAATTTTCTCATGAAAAACGATGACTCCGGACCTGTCGAAGGTGCCCAAAATGGTCCATATCGATAAAATTTTAACATTTAATCTTTTGACTCCAGACGACTGTTGGATTTGAATTATGACTTTTTCAATTAAAATAAGTGTGTTTAAAGTCATTTATGTGCCTGAAATTGGTTAAAATTGAAGCTTTTGAGTAAGCAAAACTCTGTAAAAATGGCAATTTTGGTCACTCTGAGGGGTAAAAAAGTGGTTATTCAACATGAGGCACGATCCATTTGACATTTTGAATAATTTTTGGTACAGTCCAAAAAATTCATTTTCTGATGAAAAACGATGACTCCGGACCTGTCGAACATCCCCAAAATGGTCCATATTGATGAAATTTTAACATTTAATCTTTTGATTCCAAACGACTGTTGGATGTGAATTATGACTTTTTCAACTAAAATAAGTGTGTTTAAAGTCATTTATGTGCCTGAAATTGGTCAAAATTGAAGCTTTTGAGTAAGCAAAACTCTGTAAAAATGGCAATTTTGGTCACTCTGAGGGGTTAAAAACTGGTTATTCAACATGAGGCACGATCCATTTGACATTTTGAATCATTTTTGGTACAGTCCAAAAAATGTATTTTCTGATGAAAAACGATGACTCCGGACCTGTCGAACGTTCCTAAAATGGTCAATATGGATAAAATTTTAACATTTAATCTTTTGACTCCAAACGACTGTTGGATGTGAATTATGACTTTTTCAACTAAAATAAGTGTGTTTAAAGTCATTTATGTGCTTGAAATTGGTCAAAATTGAAGCTTTTGAGTAAGCAAAACTCTGTAAAAATGGCAATTTTGGTCACTCTGAGGGGTTAAAAAGTGGTTATTCTACATGAGGCACGATCCATTTGACATTTTGAATCATTTTTGGTATAGTGCGAAAAATTAATTTTCTGATGAAAAACGAGGACCCCTGACCTGTCGAACGTGCCCAAAATGGTCCATATCGATGAAATTTTAACATTTAATCTTTTGACTCCAGACGACTGTTGGATGTGAATTAAGACTTTTTCAACTAAAATAGGTGTGTTTAAAGTCATTTATGTGCCTGAAATTAGCCAAAATTGAAGCTTTTGAGTAAGCAAAACTCTGTAAAAATGGCAATTTTGGTCACTCTGAGGGGTTATAAAGTGGTTATTCAACATGAGGCACGATCCATTTGACATTTTGAATCATTTTTGGTACAGTCCGAAAAATTATTTTTATGATGAAAAACGATGACTCCGGACCTGTCGAACGTTCCCAAAATGGTCAATATGGATGAAATTTTAACATTTAATCTTTTGACTCCAAATGACTGTTGGATGTGAATTATGACTTTTTCAACTAAAATAAGTGTGTTTAAAGTCATTTATGTGCCTGAAATTAGTCAAAATTGAAGCTTTAGAGTAAGCAAAACTCTGTAAAAATAGCAATTTTGGTCACTCTGAGGGGTTAAAAAGTGGTTATTCAACATGAGGCACGATCCATTTGACATTTTGAATCATTTTTGGTAGAGTCCGAAAAATTATTTTTCTGATGAAAAACGATGACTCCGGACCTGTCGAACGTTCCCAAAATGGTCAATATGGATGAAATTTTAACATTTAATCTTTTGACTCCAAATGACTGTTGGATGTGAATCATGACTTTTTCAACTAAAATAAGTGTGTTTAAAGTCATTTATGTGCCTGAAATTAGTCAAAATTGAAGCTTTTGAGTAAGCAAAACTCTGTAAAAATGGCAATTTTGGTCACTCTGAGGGAATAAAAAGTGGTTATTCAACATGAGGCACGATCCATTTGACATTTTGAATAATTTTTGGTACAGTCCGAAAAATAATTTTCTGATGAAAAACGATGACTCTGGACCTGTCGAACGTTCCCAAAATGGACAATATGGATGAAATTTTAACATTTAATCATTTGACTCCAAATGACTGTTGGATGTGAATTATGACTTTTTCAACTAAAATAAGTGTGTTTAAAGTCATTTATGTGCCTGAAATTTGTCAAAATTGAAGCTTTTGAGTAAGCAAAACTCTGTAAAAATGGCAATTTTGGTCACTCTGAGGGGTTAAAAACTGGTTATTCAACATGAGGCACGATCCATTTGACATTTTGAATCATTTGTGGTACAGTCCGAAAAATTTATTTTCTGATGAAAAACGATGACTCCGGACCTGTCGAACGTTCCTAAAATGGTCAATATGGATGAAATTTTAACATTTAATCTTTTGACTCCAAACGACTGTTGGATGTGAATTATGACTTTTTCAACTAAAATAAGTGTGTTTAAAGTCATTTATGTGCCTGAAATTGGTCAAAATTGAAGCTTTTGAGTAAGCAAAACTCTGTAAAAATGGCAATTTTGGTCACTCTGAGGGGTTAAAAAGTGGTTATTCTACATGAGGCACGATCCATTTGACATTTTGAATCATTTTTGGTATAGTGCGAAAAATTAATTTTCTGATGAAAAACGAGGACTCCTGACCTGTCGAATGTGCCCAAAATGGTCCATATCGATGAAATTTTAACATTTAATCTTTTGACTCCAGACGACTGTTGGATGTGAATTAAGACTTTTTCAACTAAAATAGATGTGTTTAAAGTCATTTATGTGCCTGAAATTAGCCAAAATTGAAGCTTTTGAGTAAGCAAAACTCTGTAAAAATGGCAATTTTGGTCACTCTGAGGGGTTAAAAAGTGGTTATTCAACATGAGGCACGATCCATTTGACATTTTGAATCATTTTTGGTATAGTCCGAAAAATTAATTTTCTGATGAAAAACGGTGATTCCGGACCTGTCGAACGTCCCCCAAAATGGTCCATATCGATGACATTTTAACATTTAATCTTTTGACTCCAGACGACTGTTGGATGTGAATTAAGACTTTTTCAACTAAAATAAGTGTGTTTAAAGTCATTTATGTGCCTGAAATTTGTCAAAATTGAAGCTTTTGAGTAAGCAAAACTCTGTAAAAATGGCAATTTTGGTCACTCTGAGGGGTTAAAAAGTGGTTATTCAACATGAGGCACGATCCATTTGACATTTTGAATAATTTTTGGTACAGTCCAAAAAATTCATTTTCTGATGAAAAACGATGACTCCGGACCTGTCGAACATCCCCAAAATGGTCCATATTGATGAAATTTTAACATTTAATCTTTTGATTCCAAACGACTGTTTCAACTAAAATAAGTGTGTTTAAAGTCATTTATGTGCCTGAAATTGGTCAAAATTGAAGCTTTTGAGTAAGCAAAACTCTGTAAAAATGGCAATTTTGGTCACTCTGAGGGGTTAAAAAGAGTTCATTCTACATGAGGCACGATCCATTTGACATTTTGAATCATTTTTGGTATAGTCCGAAAAATTAATTTTCTGATGAAAAACGAGGACTCCTGACCTGTCGAACGTGCCCTAAATGGTCCATATCGATGACATTTTAACATTTAATCTTTTGACTCCAGACGACTGTTGGATGTGAATTAAGACTTTTTCAACTAAAATAAGTGTGTTTAAAGTCATTTATGTGCCTGAAATTGGTCAAAATTGAAGCTTTTGAGTAAGCAAAACTCTGTAAATATGGCAATTTTGGTCACTCTGAGGGGTTAAAGAGTGGTTATTCAACATGAGGCACGATCCATTTGACATTTTGAAATATTTTTGGTACAGTATTAAAAATTATTTTTCTGATGAAAAATGATGACACCAGACCTTTCGAACGTCCCCAAAATGGTCCGTATCGATGAAATTTTAACATTTAATCTTTTGACTCCAAACGACTGTTGGATGTAAATTCAGACTTTTTCAACTAAAATAAGTGTGTTTAAAGTCATTTATGTGCCTGAAATTGGTCAAAATTGAAGCTTTTGAGTAAGCAAAACTCTGTAAAAATGGCAATTTTGGTCACTCTGAGGGGTTAAAAAGTGGTTATTCAACATGAGGCACGATCCATTTGACATTTTGAATTATTTTTGGTACAGTCCGAAAAATTAATTTTCTGATGAAAAACGATGACTCCGGACCTGTCGAACGTTTCCAAAATGGTCCATATCGATGAAATTTTAACATTTAATCTTTTGACTCCAGACGACTGTTGGATGTGAATTAAGACTTTTTCAACTAAAATAAGTGTGTTTAAAGTCATTTATGTGCCTGAAATTGGTCAAAATTGAAGCTTTTGAGTAAGCAAAACTCTGTAAAAATGGCAATTTTGGTCACTCTGAGGGGTTAAAAAGTGGTTATTCAACATGAGGCACGATCCATTTGACGTTTTGAATCATTTTTGGTATAGTCCGAAAAATTAATTTTCTGATGAAAAACGATGACTCCGGACCTGTCGAAGGTGCCCAAAATGGTCCATATCGATGAAATTTTAACATTTAATCTTTTGACTCCAGACGACTGTTGGATGTGAATTAAGACTTTTTCAACTAAAATAAGTGTGTTTAAAGTCATTTATGTGCCTGAAATTGGTCAAAATTGAAGCTTTTGAGTTAGCAAAACTCTGTAAAAATGGCAATTTTGGTCACTCTGAGGGGTAAAAGAGTGGTTATTCAACATGAGGCACGATCCATTTGACATTTTGAATCATTTTTGGTACAGTCCAAAAAATTCATTTTCTGATGAAAAACGATGACTCCGGACCTGTCGAACATCCCCAAAATGGTCCATATTGATGAAATTTTAACATTTAATCTTTTGACTCCAGACGACTGTTGGATGTGAATTAAGACTTTTTCAACTAAAATAAGTGTGTTTAAAGTCATTTATGTGCCTGAAATTGGTCAAAATTGAAGCTTTTGAGTAAGCAAAACTCTGTAAAAATGGCAATTTTGGTCACTCTGAGGGGTTATAAAGTGGTTATTCAACATGAGGCACGATCCATTTGACATTTTGAATCATTTTTAGTAGAGTCCGAAAAATTATTTTTCTGATGAAAAACGATGACTCCGGACCTGTCGAACTTTCCCAAAATGGTCAATATGGATGAAATTTTAACATTTAATCTTTTGACTCCAAATGACTGTTGGATGTGAATCATGACTTTTTCAACTAAAATAAGTGTGTTTAAAGTCATTTATGTGCCTGAAATTAGTCAAAATTGAAGCTTTTGAGTAAGCAAAACTCTGTAAAAATGGCAATTTTGGTCACTCTGAGGGAATAAAAAGTGGTTATTCAACATGAGGCACGATCCATTTGACATTTTGAATAATTTTTGGTACAGTCCGAAAAATAATTTTCTGATGAAAAACGATGACTCTGGACCTGTCGAACGTTCCCAAAATGGACAATATGGATGAAATTTTAACATTTAATCTTTTGACTCCAAATGACTGTTGGATGTGAATTATGACTTTTTCAACTAAAATAAGTGTGTTTAAAGTCATTTATGTGCCTGAAATTTGTCAAAATTGAAGCTTTTGAGTAAGCAAAACTCTGTAAAAATGGCAATTTTGTTCACTCTGAGGGGTTAAAAAGTGGTTATTCAACATGAGGCACGATCCATTTGACATTTTGAATCATTTTTGGTACAGTCCAAAAAATTCATTTTCTGATGAAAAACGATGACTCCGGACCTGTCGAACATCCCCAAAATGGTCCATATTGATGAAATTTTAACATTTAATCTTTTGATTCCAAACGACTGTTGGATGTGAATTATGACTTTTTCAACTAAAATAAGTGTGTTTAAAGTCATTTATGTGCCTGAAATTGGTCAAAATTGAAGCTTTTGAGTAAGCAAAACTCTGTAAAAATGGCAATTTTGGTCACTCTGAGGGGTTAAAAACTGGTTATTCAACATGAGGCACGATCCATTTGACATTTTGAATCATTTTTGGTACAGTCCGAAAAATTTATTTTCTGATAAAAAACGATGACTCCGGACCTGTCGTTCCTAAAATGGTCAATATGGATGAAATTTTAACATTTAATCTTTTGACTCCAAACGACTGTTGGATGTGAATTATGACTTTTTCAACTAAAATAAGTGTGTTTAAAGTCATTTATGTGCCTGAAATTGGTCAAAATTGAAGCTTTTGAGTAAGCAAAACTCTGTAAAAATGGCAATTTTGGTCACTCTGAGGGGTTAAAAAGTGGTTATTCTACATGAGGCACGATCCATTTGACATTTTGAATCATTTTTGGTATAGTGCGAAAAATTAATTTTCTGATGAAAAACGGTGACTCCTGACCTGTCGAAGGTGCCCAAAATGGTCCATATCGATGAAATTTTAACATTTAATCTTTTGACTCCAGACGACTGTTGGATGTGAATTAAGACTTTTTCAACTAAAATAGGTGTGTTTAAAGTCATTTATGTGCCTGAAATTAGCCAAAATTGAAGCTTTTGAGTAAGCAAAACTCTGTAAAAATGGCAATTTTGGTCACTCTGAGGGGTTAAAAAGTGGTTATTCAACATGAGGCACGATCCATTTGACATTTTTAATAATTTTTGGTACAGTTCGAAAAATTATTTTTCTGATGAAAAACGATGACTCCGGACCTGTCAAACGTTCCCAAAATGGTCAATATGGATGAAATTTTAACATTTAATCTTTTGACTCCAAATGACTGTTGGATGTGAATTATGACTTTTTCAACTAAAATAAGTGTGTTTAAAGTCATTTATGTGCCTAAAATTAGTCAAAATTGAAGCTTTTGAGTAAGCAAAACTCTATAAAAATGGCAATTTTGGTCACTCTGAGGGGTTAAAAAGTGGTTATTCAACATGAGGCACGATCCATTTGACATTTTGAATCATTTTTGGTACAGTCCAAAAATTAATTTTCTGATGAAAAACGATGACTCCGGACCTGTCGAACGTTCCCAAAATGGTCAATATGGATGAAATTTTAACATTTAATCTTTTGACTCCAAATGACTGTTGGATGTGAATTATGACTTT
Organism: Lissotriton vulgaris; assembly: GCF_964263255.1. Lineage (NCBI taxonomy): Eukaryota > Metazoa > Chordata > Amphibia > Caudata > Salamandridae > Lissotriton > Lissotriton vulgaris. Next base: position 169,481 of record NW_028247909.1, on the reverse strand, counting down.
TTCAACTAAAATAAGTGTGTTTAAAGTCATTTATGTGCCTGAAATTGGTCAAAATTGAAGCTTTTGAGTAAGCAAAACTCTGTAAAAATGGCAATTTTGTTCACTCTGAGGGGTTAAAAAGTGGTTATTCAACATGAGGCACGATCCATTTGACATTTTGAATCATTTTTGGTATAGTCCGAAAAATTAATTTTCTGATGAAAAACGGTGACTCCGGACCTGTCGAACGTCCCCCAAAATGGTCCATATCGATGACATTTTAACATTTAATCTTTTGACTCCAGACGACTGTTGGATGTGAATTAAGACTTTTTCAACTAAAATAGGTGTGTTTAAAGTCATTTATGTGCCTGAAATTAGCCAAAATTGAAGCTTTTGAGTAAGCAAAACTCTGTAAAAATGGCAATTTTGGTCACTCTGAGGGGTTAAAAAGTGGTTATTCAACATGAGGCACGATCCATTTGACATTTTTAATAATTTTTGGTACAGTTCGAAAAATTATTTTTCTGATGAAAAACGATGACTCCGGACCTGTCAAACGTTCCCAAAATGGTCAATATGGATGAAATTTTAACATTTAATCTTTTGACTCCAAATGACTGTTGGATGTGAATTAAGACTTTTTCAACTAAAATAGGTGTGTTTAAAGTCATTTATGTGCCTGAAATTAGCCAAAATTGAAGCTTTTGAGTAAGCAAAACTCTGTAAAAATGGCAATTTTGGTCACTCTGAGGGGTTAAAAAGTGGTTATTCAACATGAGGCACGATCCATTTGACATTTTGAATCATTTTTGGTATAGTCCGAAAAATTAATTTTCTGATGAAAAACGGTGACTCCGGACCTGTCGAACGTCCCCCAAAATGGTCCATATCGATGACATTTTAACATTTAATCTTTTGACTCCAGACGACTGTTGGATGTGAATTAAGACTTTTTCAACTAAAATAGGTGTGTTTAAAGTCATTTATGTGCCTGAAATTAGCCAAAATTGAAGCTTTTGAGTTAGCAAAACTCTGTAAAAATGGCAATTTTGGTCACTCTGAGGGGTTAAAAAGTGGTTATTCAACATGAGGCACGATCCATTTGACATTTTTAATAATTTTTGGTACAGTTCGAAAAATTATTTTTCTGATGAAAAACGATGACTCCGGACCTGTCAAACGTTCCCAAAATGGTCAATATGGATGAAATTTTAACATTTAATCTTTTGACTCCAAATGACTGTTGGATGTGAATTATGACTTTTTCAACTAAAATAAGTGTGTTTAAAGTCATTTATGTGCCTAAAATTAGTCAAAATTGAAGCTTTTGAGTAAGCAAAACTCTATAAAAATGGCAATTTTGGTCACTCTGAGGGGTTAAAAAGTGGTTATTCAACATGAGGCACGATCCATTTGACATTTTGAATCATTTTTGGTACAGTCCAAAAATTAATTTTCTGATGAAAAACGATGACTCCGGACCTGTCGAACGTTCCCAAAATGGTCAATATGGATGAAATTTTAACATTTAATCTTTTGACTCCAAATGACTGTTGGATGTGAATTATGACTTTTTCAACTAAAATAAGTGTATTTAAAGTCATTTATGTGCCTGAAATTGGTCAAAATTGAAGCTTTTGAGTAAGCAAAACTCTGTAAAAATGGCAATTTTGTTCACTCTGAGGGGTTAAAAAGTGGTTATTCAACATGAGGCACGATCCATTTGACATTTTGAATCATTTTTGGTACAGTCCTAAAAATTAATTTTCTGATGAAAAACAAGGACTCCGGACCTGTCGAACGTCCCCAAAATGGTCCATATCGATGAAATTTTAACATTTAATCTTTTGACTCCAAACGACTGTTGGATGTGAATTATGACTTTTTCAACTAAAATAAGTGTGTTTAAAGTCATTTATGTGCCTGAAATTTGTCAAAATTGAAGCTTTTGAGTAAGCAAAACTCTGTAAAAATTGGCAATTTTGGTCACTCTGAGGGGTTAAAAAGTGGTTATTCAACATGAGGAACGATCCATTTGACATTTTGAATAATTTTGGTATAGTCCGAATAATTAATTTTCTGATGAAAACCGATGACTCCGGACCTGTCGAAGGTGCCCAAAATGGTCCATATCGATAAAATTTTAACATTTAATCTTTTGACTCCAGACGACTGTTGGATGTGAATTATGACTTTTTCAATTAAAATAAGTGTGTTTAAAGTCATTTATGTGCCTGAAATTGGTCAAAATTGAAGCTTTTGAGTAAGCAAAACTCTGTAAAAATGGCAATTTTGGTCACTCTGAGGGGTTAAAAAGAGTTTATTCTACATGAGGCACGATCCATTTGACATTTTGAATCATTTTTGGTATAGTCCGAAAAATTAATTTTCTGATGAAAAACGAGGACTCCTGACCTGTCGAACGTGCCCTAAATGGTCCATATCGATGACATTTTAACATTTAATCTTTTGACTCCAGACGACTGTTGGATGTGAATTAAGACTTTTTCAACTAAAATAAGTGTGTTTAAAGTCATTTATGTGCAAGCTTTTGAGTAAGCAAAACTCTGTAAAAATGGCAATTTTGGTCACTCTGAGGGGTTAAAAAGTGGTTATTCAACATGAGGCACGATCCATTTGACGTTTTGAATCATTTTTGGTATAGTCCGAAAAATTAATTTTCTGATGAAAAACGATGACTCCGGACCTGTCGAAGGTGCCCAAAATGGTCCATATCGATGAAATTTTAACATTTAATCTTTTGACTCCAGACGACTGTTGGATGTGAATTAAGACTTTTTCAACTAAAATAAGTGTGTTTAAAGTCATTTATGTGCCTGAAATTGGTCAAAATTGAAGCTTTTGAGTTAGCAAAACTCTGTAAAAATGGCAATTTTGGTCACTCTGAGGGGTAAAAGAGTGGTTATTCAACATGAGGCACGATCCATTTGACATTTTGAATCATTTTTGGTACAGTCCAAAAAATTCATTTTCTGATGAAAAACGATGACTCCGGACCTGTCGAACATCCCCAAAATGGTCCATATTGATGAAATTTTAACATTTAATCTTTTGACTCCAGACGACTGTTGGATGTGAATTAAGACTTTTTCAACTAAAATAAGTGTGTTTAAAGTCATTTATGTGCCTGAAATTGGTCAAAATTGAAGCTTTTGAGTAAGCAAAACTCTGTAAAAATGGCAATTTTGGTCACTCTGAGGGGTTATAAAGTGGTTATTCAACATGAGGCACGATCCATTTGACATTTTGAATCATTTTTAGTAGAGTCCGAAAAATTATTTTTCTGATGAAAAACGATGACTCCGGACCTGTCGAACTTTCCCAAAATGGTCAATATGGATGAAATTTTAACATTTAATCTTTTGACTCCAAATGACTGTTGGATGTGAATCATGACTTTTTCAACTAAAATAAGTGTGTTTAAAGTCATTTATGTGCCTGAAATTAGTCAAAATTGAAGCTTTTGAGTAAGCAAAACTCTGTAAAAATGGCAATTTTGGTCACTCTGAGGGAATAAAAAGTGGTTATTCAACATGAGGCACGATCCATTTGACATTTTGAATAATTTTTGGTACAGTCCGAAAAATAATTTTCTGATGAAAAACGATGACTCTGGACCTGTCGAACGTTCCCAAAATGGACAATATGGATGAAATTTTAACATTTAATCTTTTGACTCCAAATGACTGTTGGATGTGAATTATGACTTTTTCAACTAAAATAAGTGTGTTTAAAGTCATTTATGTGCCTGAAATTTGTCAAAATTGAAGCTTTTGAGTAAGCAAAACTCTGTAAAAATGGCAATTTTGTTCACTCTGAGGGGTTAAAAAGTGGTTATTCAACATGAGGCACGATCCATTTGACATTTTGAATCATTTTTGGTACAGTCCAAAAAATTCATTTTCTGATGAAAAACGATGACTCCGGACCTGTCGAACATCCCCAAAATGGTCCATATTGATGAAATTTTAACATTTAATCTTTTGATTCCAAACGACTGTTGGATGTGAATTATGACTTTTTCAACTAAAATAAGTGTGTTTAAAGTCATTTATGTGCCTGAAATTGGTCAAAATTGAAGCTTTTGAGTAAGCAAAACTCTGTAAAAATGGCAATTTTGGTCACTCTGAGGGGTTAAAAACTGGTTATTCAACATGAGGCACGATCCATTTGACATTTTGAATCATTTTTGGTACAGTCCGAAAAATTTATTTTCTGATAAAAAACGATGACTCCGGACCTGTCGTTCCTAAAATGGTCAATATGGATGAAATTTTAACATTTAATCTTTTGACTCCAAACGACTGTTGGATGTGAATTATGACTTTTTCAACTAAAATAAGTGTGTTTAAAGTCATTTATGTGCCTGAAATTGGTCAAAATTGAAGCTTTTGAGTAAGCAAAACTCTGTAAAAATGGCAATTTTGGTCACTCTGAGGGGTTAAAAAGTGGTTATTCTACATGAGGCACGATCCATTTGACATTTTGAATCATTTTTGGTATAGTGCGAAAAATTAATTTTCTGATGAAAAACGGTGACTCCTGACCTGTCGAAGGTGCCCAAAATGGTCCATATCGATGAAATTTTAACATTTAATCTTTTGACTCCAGACGACTGTTGGATGTGAATTAAGACTTTTTCAACTAAAATAGGTGTGTTTAAAGTCATTTATGTGCCTGAAATTAGCCAAAATTGAAGCTTTTGAGTAAGCAAAACTCTGTAAAAATGGCAATTTTGGTCACTCTGAGGGGTTAAAAAGTGGTTATTCAACATGAGGCACGATCCATTTGACATTTTTAATAATTTTTGGTACAGTTCGAAAAATTATTTTTCTGATGAAAAACGATGACTCCGGACCTGTCAAACGTTCCCAAAATGGTCAATATGGATGAAATTTTAACATTTAATCTTTTGACTCCAAATGACTGTTGGATGTGAATTATGACTTTTTCAACTAAAATAAGTGTGTTTAAAGTCATTTATGTGCCTAAAATTAGTCAAAATTGAAGCTTTTGAGTAAGCAAAACTCTATAAAAATGGCAATTTTGGTCACTCTGAGGGGTTAAAAAGTGGTTATTCAACATGAGGCACGATCCATTTGACATTTTGAATCATTTTTGGTACAGTCCAAAAATTAATTTTCTGATGAAAAACGATGACTCCGGACCTGTCGAACGTTCCCAAAATGGTCAATATGGATGAAATTTTAACATTTAATCTTTTGACTCCAAATGACTGTTGGATGTGAATTATGACTTTTTCAACTAAAATAAGTGTGTTTAAAGTCATTTATGTGCCTGAAATTGGTCAAAATTGAAGCTTTTGAGTAAGCAAAACTCTGTAAAAATGGCAATTTTGTTCACTCTGAGGGGTTAAAAAGTGGTTATTCAACATGAGGCACGATCCATTTGACATTTTGAATCATTTTTGGTATAGTCCGAAAAATTAATTTTCTGATGAAAAACGGTGACTCCGGACCTGTCGAACGTCCCCCAAAATGGTCCATATCGATGACATTTTAACATTTAATCTTTTGACTCCAGACGACTGTTGGATGTGAATTAAGACTTTTTCAACTAAAATAGGTGTGTTTAAAGTCATTTATGTGCCTGAAATTAGCCAAAATTGAAGCTTTTGAGTAAGCAAAACTCTGTAAAAATGGCAATTTTGGTCACTCTGAGGGGTTAAAAAGTGGTTATTCAACATGAGGCACGATCCATTTGACATTTTTAATAATTTTTGGTACAGTTCGAAAAATTATTTTTCTGATGAAAAACGATGACTCCGGACCTGTCAAACGTTCCCAAAATGGTCAATATGGATGAAATTTTAACATTTAATCTTTTGACTCCAAATGACTGTTGGATGTGAATTAAGACTTTTTCAACTAAAATAGGTGTGTTTAAAGTCATTTATGTGCCTGAAATTAGCCAAAATTGAAGCTTTTGAGTAAGCAAAACTCTGTAAAAATGGCAATTTTGGTCACTCTGAGGGGTTAAAAAGTGGTTATTCAACATGAGGCACGATCCATTTGACATTTTGAATCATTTTTGGTATAGTCCGAAAAATTAATTTTCTGATGAAAAACGGTGACTCCGGACCTGTCGAACGTCCCCCAAAATGGTCCATATCGATGACATTTTAACATTTAATCTTTTGACTCCAGACGACTGTTGGATGTGAATTAAGACTTTTTCAACTAAAATAGGTGTGTTTAAAGTCATTTATGTGCCTGAAATTAGCCAAAATTGAAGCTTTTGAGTTAGCAAAACTCTGTAAAAATGGCAATTTTGGTCACTCTGAGGGGTTAAAAAGTGGTTATTCAACATGAGGCACGATCCATTTGACATTTTTAATAATTTTTGGTACAGTTCGAAAAATTATTTTTCTGATGAAAAACGATGACTCCGGACCTGTCAAACGTTCCCAAAATGGTCAATATGGATGAAATTTTAACATTTAATCTTTTGACTCCAAATGACTGTTGGATGTGAATTATGACTTTTTCAACTAAAATAAGTGTGTTTAAAGTCATTTATGTGCCTAAAATTAGTCAAAATTGAAGCTTTTGAGTAAGCAAAACTCTATAAAAATGGCAATTTTGGTCACTCTGAGGGGTTAAAAAGTGGTTATTCAACATGAGGCACGATCCATTTGACATTTTGAATCATTTTTGGTACAGTCCAAAAATTAATTTTCTGATGAAAAACGATGACTCCGGACCTGTCGAACGTTCCCAAAATGGTCAATATGGATGAAATTTTAACATTTAATCTTTTGACTCCAAATGACTGTTGGATGTGAATTATGACTTTTTCAACTAAAATAAGTGTATTTAAAGTCATTTATGTGCCTGAAATTGGTCAAAATTGAAGCTTTTGAGTAAGCAAAACTCTGTAAAAATGGCAATTTTGTTCACTCTGAGGGGTTAAAAAGTGGTTATTCAACATGAGGCACGATCCATTTGACATTTTGAATCATTTTTGGTACAGTCCTAAAAATTAATTTTCTGATGAAAAACAAGGACTCCGGACCTGTCGAACGTCCCCAAAATGGTCCATATCGATGAAATTTTAACATTTAATCTTTTGACTCCAAACGACTGTTGGATGTGAATTATGACTTTTTCAACTAAAATAAGTGTGTTTAAAGTCATTTATGTGCCTGAAATTTGTCAAAATTGAAGCTTTTGAGTAAGCAAAACTCTGTAAAAATTGGCAATTTTGGTCACTCTGAGGGGTTAAAAAGTGGTTATTCAACATGAGGAACGATCCATTTGACATTTTGAATAATTTTGGTATAGTCCGAATAATTAATTTTCTGATGAAAACCGATGACTCCGGACCTGTCGAAGGTGCCCAAAATGGTCCATATCGATAAAATTTTAACATTTAATCTTTTGACTCCAGACGACTGTTGGATGTGAATTATGACTTTTTCAATTAAAATAAGTGTGTTTAAAGTCATTTATGTGCCTGAAATTGGTCAAAATTGAAGCTTTTGAGTAAGCAAAACTCTGTAAAAATGGCAATTTTGGTCACTCTGAGGGGTTAAAAAGAGTTTATTCTACATGAGGCACGATCCATTTGACATTTTGAATCATTTTTGGTATAGTCCGAAAAATTAATTTTCTGATGAAAAACGAGGACTCCTGACCTGTCGAACGTGCCCTAAATGGTCCATATCGATGACATTTTAACATTTAATCTTTTGACTCCAGACGACTGTTGGATGTGAATTAAGACTTTTTCAACTAAAATAAGTGTGTTTAAAGTCATTTATGTGCCTGAAATTGGTCAAAATTGAAGCTTTTGAGTAAGCAAAACTCTGTAAAAATGGCAATTTTGGTCACTCTGAGGGGTTAAAGAGTGGTTATTCAACATGAGGCACGATCCATTTGACATTTTGAAATATTTTTGGTACAGTATTAAAAATTATTTTTCTGATGAAAAATGATGACTCCGGACCTTTCGAACGTCCCCAAAATGGTCCGTATCGATGAAATTTTAACATTTAATCTTTTGACTCCAAACGACTGTTGGATGTAAATTCAGACTTTTTCAACTAAAATAAGTGTGTTTAAAGTCATTTATGTGCCTGAAACTGGTCAAAATTGAAGCTTTTGAGTAAGCAAAACTCTGTAAAAATGGCAATTTTGGTCACTCTGAGGGGTTAAAAAGTGGTTATTCAACATGAGGCACGATCCATTTGACATTTTGAATCATTTTTGGTACAGTCCGAAAAATTTATTTTCTGATGAAAAACGATGACTCCGGACCTGTCGAACGTTCCCAAAATGGTCAATATGGATGAAATTTTAACATTTAATCTTTTGACTCCAAATGACTGTTGGATGTGAGTTATGACTTTTTCAACTAAAAGAAGTGTGTTTAAAGTCATTTATGTGCCTGAAATTGGTCAAAATTGAAGCTTTTGAGTAAGCAAAACTCTGTAAAAATGGCAATTTTGGTCACTCTGAGGGGTTAAAAAGTGGTTATTCAACATGAGGCACGATCCATTTGACATTTTGAATCATTTTTGGTACAGTCCTAAAAATTAATTTTCTGATGAAAAACAAGGACTCCGGACCTGTCGAACGTCCCCAAAATGGTCCATATCGATGAAATTTTAACATTTAATCTTTTGACTCCAAACGACTGTTGGATGTGAATTATGACTTTTTCAACTAAAATAAGTGTGTTTAAAGTCATTTATGTGCCTGAAATTTGTCAAAATTGAAGCTTTTGAGTAAGCAAAACTCTGTAAAAATTGGCAATTTTGGTCACTCTGAGGGGTTAAAAAGTGGTTATTCAACATGAGGAACGATCCATTTGACATTTTGAATAATTTTGGTATAGTCCGAATAATTAATTTTCTGATGAAAACCGATGACTCCGGACCTGTCGAAGGTGCCCAAAATGGTCCATATCGATAAAATTTTAACATTTAATCTTTTGACTCCAGACGACTGTTGGATGTGAATTATGACTTTTTCAATTAAAATAAGTGTGTTTAAAGTCATTTATGTGCCTGAAATTGGTCAAAATTGAAGCTTTTGAGTAAGCAAAACTCTGTAAAAATGGCAATTTTGGTCACTCTGAGGGGTTAAAAAGAGTTTATTCTACATGAGGCACGATCCATTTGACATTTTGAATCATTTTTGGTATAGTCCGAAAAATTAATTTTCTGATGAAAAACGAGGACTCCTGACCTGTCGAACGTGCCCTAAATGGTCCATATCGATGACATTTTAACATTTAATCTTTTGACTCCAGACGACTGTTGGATGTGAATTAAGACTTTTTCAACTAAAATAAGTGTGTTTAAAGTCATTTATGTGCCTGAAATTGGTCAAAATTGAAGCTTTTGAGTAAGCAAAACTCTGTAAAAATGGCAATTTTGGTCACTCTGAGGGGTTAAAGAGTGGTTATTCAACATGAGGCACGATCCATTTGACATTTTGAAATATTTTTGGTACAGTATTAAAAATTATTTTTCTGATGAAAAATGATGACTCCGGACCTTTCGAACGTCCCCAAAATGGTCCGTATCGATGAAATTTTAACATTTAATCTTTTGACTCCAAACGACTGTTGGATGTAAATTCAGACTTTTTCAACTAAAATAAGTGTGTTTAAAGTCATTTATGTGCCTGAAACTGGTCAAAATTGAAGCTTTTGAGTAAGCAAAACTCTGTAAAAATGGCAATTTTGGTCACTCTGAGGGGTTAAAAAGTGGTTATTCAACATGAGGCACGATCCATTTGACATTTTGAATCATTTTTGGTACAGTCCGAAAAATTTATTTTCTGATGAAAAACGATGACTCCGGACCTGTCGAACGTTCCCAAAATGGTCAATATGGATGAAATTTTAACATTTAATCTTTTGACTCCAAATGACTGTTGGATGTGAGTTATGACTTTTTCAACTAAAAGAAGTGTGTTTAAAGTCATTTATGTGCCTGAAATTGGTCAAAATTGAAGCTTTTGAGTAAGCAAAACTCTGTAAAAATGGCAATTTTGGTCACTCTGAGGGGTTAAAAAGTGGTTATTCAACATGAGGCACGATCCATTTGACATTTTGAATCATTTTTGGTATAGTCCGAAAAATTAATTTTCTGATGAAAAACGGTGACTCCGGACCTGTCGAACGTCCCCCAAAATGGTCCATATCGATGACATTTTAACATTTAATCTTTTGACTCCAGACGACTGTTGGATGTGAATTAAGACTTTTTCAACTAAAATAAGTGTGTTTAAAGTCATTTATGTGCCTGAAATTGGTCAAAATTGAAGCTTTTGAGTAAGCAAAACTCTGTAAAAATGGCAATTTTGGTCACTATGAGGGGTTATAAAGTGGTTATTCAACATGAGGCACGATCCATTTGACATTTTGCATCATTTTTGGTACAGTCCGAAAAATTATTTTTCTGATGAAAAACGATGACTCCGGACCTGTCGAACGTTCCCAAAATGGTCAATATGGATGAAATTTTAACATTTAATCTTTTGACTCCAAATGACTGTTGGATGTGAATTATGACTTTTTCAACTAAAATAAGTGTGTTTAAAGTCATTTATGTGCCTGAAATTAGTCAAAATTGAAGCTTTTGAGTAAGCAAAACTCTGTAAAAATGGCAATTTTGGTCACTCTGAGGGGTTAAAAAGTGGTTATTCAACATGAGGCACGATCCATTTGACATTTTGAATCATTTTTGGTAGAGTCCGAAAAATTATTTTTCTGATGAAAAACGATGACTCCGTCGAACGTTCCCAAAATGGTCAATATGGATGAAATTTTAACATTTAATCTTTTGACTCCAAATGACTGTTGGATGTGAATTATGACTTTTTCAACTAAAATAAGTGTGTTTAAAGTCATTTATGTGCCTGAAATTAGTCAAAATTGAAGCTTTTGAGTAAGCAAAACTCTGTAAAAATGGCAATTTTGGTCACTCTGAGGGAATAAAAAGTGGTTATTCAACATGAGGCACGATCCATTTGACATTTTGAATAATTTTTGGTACAGTCCGAAAAATAATTTTCTGATGAAAAACGATGACTCTGGACCTGTCGAACGTTCCCAAAATGGACAATATGGATGAAATTTTAACATTTAATCTTTTGACTCCAAATGACTGTTGGATGTGAATTATGACTTTTTCAACTAAAATAAGTGTGTTTAAAGTCATTTATGTGCCTGAAATTTGTCAAAATTGAAGCTTTTGAGTAAGCAAAACTCTGTAAAAATGGCAATTTTGGTCACTCTGAGGGGTTAAAAAGTGGTTATTCAACATGAGGCACGATCCATTTGACATTTTGAATAATTTTTGGTACAGTCCAAAAAATTCATTTTCTGATGAAAAACGATGACTCCGGACCCTGTCGAACATCCCCAAAATGGTCCATATTGATGAAATTTTAACATTTAATCTTTTGATTCCAAACGACTGTTTCAACTAAAATAAGTGTGTTTAAAGTCATTTATGTGCCTGAAATTGGTCAAAATTGAAGCTTTTGAGTAAGCAAAACTCTGTAAAAATGGCAATTTTGGTCACTCTGAGGGGTTAAAAAGAGTTTATTCTACATGAGGCACGATCCATTTGACATTTTGAATCATTTTTGGTATAGTCCGAAAAATTAATTTTCTGATGAAAAACGAGGACTCCTGACCTGTCGAACGTGCCCTAAATGGTCCATATCGATGACATTTTAACATTTAATCTTTTGACTCCAGACGACTGTTGGATGTGAATTAAGACTTTTTCAACTAAAATAAGTGTGTTTAAAGTCATTTATGTGCCTGAAATTGGTCAAAATTGAAGCTTTTGAGTAAGCAAAACTCTGTAAAAATGGCAATTTTGGTCACTCTGAGGGGTTAAAGAGTGGTTATTCAACATGAGGCACGATCCATTTGACATTTTGAAATATTTTTGGTACAGTATTAAAAATTATTTTTCTGATGAAAAATGATGACACCGGACCTTTCGAACGTCCCCAAAATGGTCCGTATCGATGAAATTTTAACATTTAATCTTTTGACTCCAAACGACTGTTGGATGTAAATTCAGACTTTTTCAACTAAAATAAGTGTGTTTAAAGTCATTTATGTGCCTGAAATTGGTCAAAATTGAAGCTTTTGAGTAAGCAAAACTCTGTAAAAATGGCAATTTTGGTCACTCTGAGGGGTTAAAAAGTGGTTATTCAACATGAGGCACGATCCATTTGACATTTTGAATTATTTTTGGTACAGTATTAAAAATTAATTTTCTGATGAAAAACGATGACTCCGGACCTGTCGAACGTTTCCAAAATGGTCCATATCGATGAAATTTTAACATTTAATCTTTTGACTTCAGACGACTGTTGGATGTGAATTAAGACTTTTTCAACTAAAATAAGTGTGTTTAAAGTCATTTATGTGCCTGAAATTGGTCAAAATTGAAGCTTTTGAGTAAGCAAAACTCTGTAAAAATGGCAATTTTGGTCACTCTGAGGGGTTAAAGAGTGGTTATTCAACATGAGGCACAATCCATTTGACCTTTTGAAATATTTTTGGTACAGTATTAAAAATTATTTTTCTGATGAAAAATGATGACTCCGGACCTGTCGAACGTTCCCAAAATGGTCAATATGGATGAAATTTTAACATTTAATCTTTTGACTCCAAATGACTGTTGGATGTGAGTTATGACTTTTTCAACTAAAATAAGTGTGTTTAAAGTCATTTATGTGCCTGAAATTGGTCAAAATTGAAGCTTTTGAGTAAGCAAAACTCTGTAAAAATGGCAATTTTGGTCACTCTGAGGGGTTAAAAAGTGGTTATTCAACATGAGGCACGATCCATTTGACATTTTGAATCATTTTTGGTACAGTCCGAAAATTTATTTTTCTGATGAAAAACGATGACTCCGGACCTGTCGAACGTTCCCAAAATGGTCAATATGGATGAGATTTTAACATTTAATCTTTTGACTCCAAATGACTGTTGGATGTGAATCATGACTTTTTCAACTAAAATAAGTGTGCTTAAAGTCATTTATGTGCCTGAAATTAGTCAAAATTGAAGCTTTTGAGTAAGCAAAAAATCTGTAAAAATGGCAATTTTGGTCACTCTGAGGGGTTAAAAAGTGGTTATTCGACATGAGGCACGATCCATTTGACATTTTGAATTATTTTTGGTACAGTCCTAAAAATTAATTTTCTGATGAAAAACAATGACTCCGGACCTGTCGAACGTCCCCAAAATGGTCCATATCGATGACATTTTAACATTTAATCTTTTGACTCCAAACGACTGTTGGATGTGAATTATGACTTTTTCAACTAAAATAAGTGTGTTTAAAGTCATTTATGTGCCTGAAATTAGCCAAAATTGAAGCTTTTGAGTTAGCAAAACTCTGTAAAAATGGCAATTTTGGTCACTCTGAGGGGTTAAAAAGTGGTTATTCAACATGAGGCACGATCCATTTGACATTTTTAATAATTTTTGGTACAGTTCGAAAAATTATTTTTCTGATGAAAAACGATGACTCCGGACCTGTCAAACGTTCCCAAAATGGTCAATATGGATGAAATTTTAACATTTAATCTTTTGACTCCAAATGACTGTTGGATGTGAATTATGACTTTTTCAACTAAAATAAGTGTGTTTAAAGTCATTTATGTGCCTAAAATTAGTCAAAATTGAAGCTTTTGAGTAAGCAAAACTCTATAAAAATGGCAATTTTGGTCACTCTGAGGGGTTAAAAAGTGGTTATTCAACATGAGGCACGATCCATTTGACATTTTGAATCATTTTTGGTACAGTCCAAAAATTAATTTTCTGATGAAAAACGATGACTCCGGACCTGTCGAACGTTCCCAAAATGGTCAATATGGATGAAATTTTAACATTTAATCTTTTGACTCCAAATGACTGTTGGATGTGAATTATGACTTTTTCAACTAAAATAAGTGTATTTAAAGTCATTTATGTGCCTGAAATTGGTCAAAATTGAAGCTTTTGAGTAAGCAAAACTCTGTAAAAATGGCAATTTTGTTCACTCTGAGGGGTTAAAAAGTGGTTATTCAACATGAGGCACGATCCATTTGACATTTTGAATCATTTTTGGTACAGTCCTAAAAATTAATTTTCTGATGAAAAACAAGGACTCCGGACCTGTCGAACGTCCCCAAAATGGTCCATATCGATGAAATTTTAACATTTAATCTTTTGACTCCAAACGACTGTTGGATGTGAATTATGACTTTTTCAACTAAAATAAGTGTGTTTAAAGTCATTTATGTGCCTGAAATTTGTCAAAATTGAAGCTTTTGAGTAAGCAAAACTCTGTAAAAATTGGCAATTTTGGTCACTCTGAGGGGTTAAAAAGTGGTTATTCAACATGAGGAACGATCCATTTGACATTTTGAATAATTTTGGTATAGTCCGAATAATTAATTTTCTGATGAAAACCGATGACTCCGGACCTGTCGAAGGTGCCCAAAATGGTCCATATCGATAAAATTTTAACATTTAATCTTTTGACTCCAGACGACTGTTGGATGTGAATTATGACTTTTTCAACTAAAATAAGTGTGTTTAAAGTCATTTATGTGCCTGAAATTGGTCAAAATTGAAGCTTTTGAGTAAGCAAAACTCTGTAAAAATGGCAATTTTGGTCACTCTGAGGGGTTAAAAAGAGTTTATTCTACATGAGGCACGATCCATTTGACATTTTGAATCATTTTTGGTATAGTCCGAAAAATTAATTTTCTGATGAAAAACGAGGACTCCTGACCTGTCGAACGTGCCCTAAATGGTCCATATCGATGACATTTTAACATTTAATCTTTTGACTCCAGACGACTGTTGGATGTGAATTAAGACTTTTTCAACTAAAATAAGTGTGTTTAAAGTCATTTATGTGCCTGAAATTGGTCAAAATTGAAGCTTTTGAGTAAGCAAAACTCTGTAAAAATGGCAATTTTGGTCACTCTGAGGGGTTAAAGAGTGGTTATTCAACATGAGGCACGATCCATTTGACATTTTGAAATATTTTTGGTACAGTATTAAAAATTATTTTTCTGATGAAAAATGATGACTCCGGACCTTTCGAACGTCCCCAAAATGGTCCGTATCGATGAAATTTTTACATTTAATCTTTTGACTCCAAACGACTGTTGGATGTAAATTCAGACTTTTTCAACTAAAATAAGTGTGTTTAAAGTCATTTATGTGCCTGAAACTGGTCAAAATTGAAGCTTTTGAGTAAGCAAAACTCTGTAAAAATGGCAATTTTGGTCACTCTGAGGGGTTAAAAAGTGGTTATTCAACATGAGGCACGATCCATTTGACATTTTGAATCATTTTTGGTACAGTCCGAAAAATTTATTTTCTGATGAAAAACGATGACTCCGGACCTGTCGAACGTTCCCAAAATGGTCAATATGGATGAAATTTTAACATTTAATCTTTTGACTCCAAATGACTGTTGGATGTGAGTTATGACTTTTTCAACTAAAAGAAGTGTGTTTAAAGTCATTTATGTGCCTGAAATTGGTCAAAATTGAAGCTTTTGAGTAAGCAAAACTCTGTAAAAATGGCAATTTTGGTCACTCTGAGGGGTTAAAAAGTGGTTATTCAACATGAGGCACGATCCATTTGACATTTTGAATCATTTTTGGTATAGTCCGAAAAATTAATTTTCTGATGAAAAACGGTGACTCCGGACCTGTCGAACGTCCCCCAAAATGGTCCATATCGATGACATTTTAACATTTAATCTTTTGACTCCAGACGACTGTTGGATGTGAATTAAGACTTTTTCAACTAAAATAAGTGTGTTTAAAGTCATTTATGTGCCTGAAATTGGTCAAAATTGAAGCTTTTGAGTAAGCAAAACTCTGTAAAAATGGCAATTTTGGTCACTATGAGGGGTTATAAAGTGGTTATTCAACATGAGGCACGATCCATTTGACATTTTGCATCATTTTTGGTACAGTCCGAAAAATTATTTTTCTGATGAAAAACGATGACTCCGGACCTGTCGAACGTTCCCAAAATGGTCAATATGGATGAAATTTTAACATTTAATCTTTTGACTCCAAATGACTGTTGGATGTGAATTATGACTTTTTCAACTAAAATAAGTGTGTTTAAAGTCATTTATGTGCCTGAAATTAGTCAAAATTGAAGCTTTTGAGTAAGCAAAACTCTGTAAAAATGGCAATTTTGGTCACTCTGAGGGGTTAAAAAGTGGTTATTCAACATGAGGCACGATCCATTTGACATTTTGAATCATTTTTGGTAGAGTCCGAAAAATTATTTTTCTGATGAAAAACGATGACTCCGTCGAACGTTCCCAAAATGGTCAATATGGATGAAATTTTAACATTTAATCTTTTGACTCCAAATGACTGTTGGATGTGAATTATGACTTTTTCAACTAAAATAAGTGTATTTAAAGTCATTTATGTGCCTGAAATTGGTCAAAATTGAAGCTTTTGAGTAAGCAAAACTCTGTAAAAATGGCAATTTTGTTCACTCTGAGGGGTTAAAAAGTGGTTATTCAACATGAGGCACGATCCATTTGACATTTTGAATCATTTTTGGTACAGTCCTAAAAATTAATTTTCTGATGAAAAACAAGGACTCCGGACCTGTCGAACGTCCCCAAAATGGTCCATATCGATGAAATTTTAACATTTAATCTTTTGACTCCAAACGACTGTTGGATGTGAATTATGACTTTTTCAACTAAAATAAGTGTGTTTAAAGTCATTTATGTGCCTGAAATTTGTCAAAATTGAAGCTTTTGAGTAAGCAAAACTCTGTAAAAATTGGCAATTTTGGTCACTCTGAGGGGTTAAAAAGTGGTTATTCAACATGAGGAACGATCCATTTGACATTTTGAATAATTTTGGTATAGTCCGAATAATTAATTTTCTGATGAAAACCGATGACTCCGGACCTGTCGAAGGTGCCCAAAATGGTCCATATCGATAAAATTTTAACATTTAATCTTTTGACTCCAGACGACTGTTGGATGTGAATTATGACTTTTTCAATTAAAATAAGTGTGTTTAAAGTCATTTATGTGCCTGAAATTGGTCAAAATTGAAGCTTTTGAGTAAGCAAAACTCTGTAAAAATGGCAATTTTGGTCACTCTGAGGGGTTAAAAAGAGTTTATTCTACATGAGGCACGATCCATTTGACATTTTGAATCATTTTTGGTATAGTCCGAAAAATTAATTTTCTGATGAAAAACGAGGACTCCTGACCTGTCGAACGTGCCCTAAATGGTCCATATCGATGACATTTTAACATTTAATCTTTTGACTCCAGACGACTGTTGGATGTGAATTAAGACTTTTTCAACTAAAATAAGTGTGTTTAAAGTCATTTATGTGCCTGAAATTGGTCAAAATTGAAGCTTTTGAGTAAGCAAAACTCTGTAAAAATGGCAATTTTGGTCACTCTGAGGGGTTAAAGAGTGGTTATTCAACATGAGGCACGATCCATTTGACATTTTGAAATATTTTTGGTACAGTATTAAAAATTATTTTTCTGATGAAAAATGATGACTCCGGACCTTTCGAACGTCCCCAAAATGGTCCGTATCGATGAAATTTTAACATTTAATCTTTTGACTCCAAACGACTGTTGGATGTAAATTCAGACTTTTTCAACTAAAATAAGTGTGTTTAAAGTCATTTATGTGCCTGAAACTGGTCAAAATTGAAGCTTTTGAGTAAGCAAAACTCTGTAAAAATGGCAATTTTGGTCACTCTGAGGGGTTAAAAAGTGGTTATTCAACATGAGGCACGATCCATTTGACATTTTGAATCATTTTTGGTACAGTCCGAAAAATTTATTTTCTGATGAAAAACGATGACTCCGGACCTGTCGAACGTTCCCAAAATGGTCAATATGGATGAAATTTTAACATTTAATCTTTTGACTCCAAATGACTGTTGGATGTGAGTTATGACTTTTTCAACTAAAAGAAGTGTGTTTAAAGTCATTTATGTGCCTGAAATTGGTCAAAATTGAAGCTTTTGAGTAAGCAAAACTCTGTAAAAATGGCAATTTTGGTCACTCTGAGGGGTTAAAAAGTGGTTATTCAACATGAGGCACGATCCATTTGACATTTTGAATCATTTTTGGTATAGTCCGAAAAATTAATTTTCTGATGAAAAACGGTGACTCCGGACCTGTCGAACGTCCCCCAAAATGGTCCATATCGATGACATTTTAACATTTAATCTTTTGACTCCAGACGACTGTTGGATGTGAATTAAGACTTTTTCAACTAAAATAAGTGTGTTTAAAGTCATTTATGTGCCTGAAATTGGTCAAAATTGAAGCTTTTGAGTAAGCAAAACTCTGTAAAAATGGCAATTTTGGTCACTATGAGGGGTTATAAAGTGGTTATTCAACATGAGGCACGATCCATTTGACATTTTGCATCATTTTTGGTACAGTCCGAAAAATTATTTTTCTGATGAAAAACGATGACTCCGGACCTGTCGAACGTTCCCAAAATGGTCAATATGGATGAAATTTTAACATTTAATCTTTTGACTCCAAATGACTGTTGGATGTGAATTATGACTTTTTCAACTAAAATAAGTGTGTTTAAAGTCATTTATGTGCCTGAAATTAGTCAAAATTGAAGCTTTTGAGTAAGCAAAACTCTGTAAAAATGGCAATTTTGGTCACTCTGAGGGGTTAAAAAGTGGTTATTCAACATGAGGCACGATCCATTTGACATTTTGAATCATTTTTGGTAGAGTCCGAAAAATTATTTTTCTGATGAAAAACGATGACTCCGTCGAACGTTCCCAAAATGGTCAATATGGATGAAATTTTAACATTTAATCTTTTGACTCCAAATGACTGTTGGATGTGAATTATGACTTTTTCAACTAAAATAAGTGTGTTTAAAGTCATTTATGTGCCTGAAATTAGTCAAAATTGAAGCTTTTGAGTAAGCAAAACTCTGTAAAAATGGCAATTTTGGTCACTCTGAGGGAATAAAAAGTGGTTATTCAACATGAGGCACGATCCATTTGACATTTTGAATAATTTTTGGTACAGTCCGAAAAATAATTTTCTGATGAAAAACGATGACTCTGGACCTGTCGAACGTTCCCAAAATGGACAATATGGATGAAATTTTAACATTTAATCTTTTGACTCCAAATGACTGTTGGATGTGAATTATGACTTTTTCAACTAAAATAAGTGTGTTTAAAGTCATTTATGTGCCTGAAATTTGTCAAAATTGAAGCTTTTGAGTAAGCAAAACTCTGTAAAAATGGCAATTTTGGTCACTCTGAGGGGTTAAAAAGTGGTTATTCAACATGAGGCACGATCCATTTGACATTTTGAATAATTTTTGGTACAGTCCAAAAAATTCATTTTCTGATGAAAAACGATGACTCCGGACCCTGTCGAACATCCCCAAAATGGTCCATATTGATGAAATTTTAACATTTAATCTTTTGATTCCAAACGACTGTTTCAACTAAAATAAGTGTGTTTAAAGTCATTTATGTGCCTGAAATTGGTCAAAATTGAAGCTTTTGAGTAAGCAAAACTCTGTAAAAATGGCAATTTTGGTCACTCTGAGGGGTTAAAAAGAGTTTATTCTACATGAGGCACGATCCATTTGACATTTTGAATCATTTTTGGTATAGTCCGAAAAATTAATTTTCTGATGAAAAACGAGGACTCCTGACCTGTCGAACGTGCCCTAAATGGTCCATATCGATGACATTTTAACATTTAATCTTTTGACTCCAGACGACTGTTGGATGTGAATTAAGACTTTTTCAACTAAAATAAGTGTGTTTAAAGTCATTTATGTGCCTGAAATTGGTCAAAATTGAAGCTTTTGAGTAAGCAAAACTCTGTAAAAATGGCAATTTTGGTCACTCTGAGGGGTTAAAGAGTGGTTATTCAACATGAGGCACGATCCATTTGACATTTTGAAATATTTTTGGTACAGTATTAAAAATTATTTTTCTGATGAAAAATGATGACACCGGACCTTTCGAACGTCCCCAAAATGGTCCGTATCGATGAAATTTTAACATTTAATCTTTTGACTCCAAACGACTGTTGGATGTAAATTCAGACTTTTTCAACTAAAATAAGTGTGTTTAAAGTCATTTATGTGCCTGAAATTGGTCAAAATTGAAGCTTTTGAGTAAGCAAAACTCTGTAAAAATGGCAATTTTGGTCACTCTGAGGGGTTAAAAAGTGGTTATTCAACATGAGGCACGATCCATTTGACATTTTGAATTATTTTTGGTACAGTATTAAAAATTAATTTTCTGATGAAAAACGATGACTCCGGACCTGTCGAACGTTTCCAAAATGGTCCATATCGATGAAATTTTAACATTTAATCTTTTGACTTCAGACGACTGTTGGATGTGAATTAAGACTTTTTCAACTAAAATAAGTGTGTTTAAAGTCATTTATGTGCCTGAAATTGGTCAAAATTGAAGCTTTTGAGTAAGCAAAACTCTGTAAAAATGGCAATTTTGGTCACTCTGAGGGGTTAAAGAGTGGTTATTCAACATGAGGCACAATCCATTTGACCTTTTGAAATATTTTTGGTACAGTATTAAAAATTATTTTTCTGATGAAAAATGATGACTCCGGACCTGTCGAACGTTCCCAAAATGGTCAATATGGATGAAATTTTAACATTTAATCTTTTGACTCCAAATGACTGTTGGATGTGAGTTATGACTTTTTCAACTAAAATAAGTGTGTTTAAAGTCATTTATGTGCCTGAAATTGGTCAAAATTGAAGCTTTTGAGTAAGCAAAACTCTGTAAAAATGGCAATTTTGGTCACTCTGAGGGGTTAAAAAGTGGTTATTCAACATGAGGCACGATCCATTTGACATTTTGAATCATTTTTGGTACAGTCCGAAAATTTATTTTTCTGATGAAAAACGATGACTCCGGACCTGTCGAACGTTCCCAAAATGGTCAATATGGATGAGATTTTAACATTTAATCTTTTGACTCCAAATGACTGTTGGATGTGAATCATGACTTTTTCAACTAAAATAAGTGTGCTTAAAGTCATTTATGTGCCTGAAATTAGTCAAAATTGAAGCTTTTGAGTAAGCAAAAAATCTGTAAAAATGGCAATTTTGGTCACTCTGAGGGGTTAAAAAGTGGTTATTCGACATGAGGCACGATCCATTTGACATTTTGAATTATTTTTGGTACAGTCCTAAAAATTAATTTTCTGATGAAAAACAATGACTCCGGACCTGTCGAACGTCCCCAAAATGGTCCATATCGATGACATTTTAACATTTAATCTTTTGACTCCAAACGACTGTTGGATGTGAATTATGACTTTTTCAACTAAAATAAGTGTGTTTAAAGTCATTTATGTGCCTGAAATTTGTCAAAATTGAAGCTTTTGAGTAAGCAAAACTCTGTAAAAATGGCCATTTTGGTCACTCTGAGGGGTTAAAAAGTGGTTATTCAACATGAGGCACGATCCATTTGACATTTTGAATCATTTTTGGTATAGTCCGAAAAATTAATTTTCTGATGAAAAACGATGACTCCGGACCTGTCGAAGGTGCCCAAAATGGTCCATATCGATGAAATTTTAACATTTAATCTTTTGACTCCAGACGACTGTTGGATGTGAATTATGACTTTTTCAATTAAAATAAGTGTGTTTAATGTCATTTATGTGCCTGAAATTGGTTGAAATTTAAGCTTTTGAGTAAGCAAAACTCTGTAAAAATGGCAATTTTGGTCACTCTGAGGGGTAAAAAAGTGGTTATTCAACATGAGGCACGATCCATTTGACATTTTGAATCATTTTTGGTACAGTCCAAAAAATTCATTTTCTGATGAAAAACGATGACTCCGGACCTGTCGAACATCCCCAAAATGGTCCATATTGATGAAATTTTAACATTTAATCTTTTGACTCCAGACGACTGTTGGATGTGAATTGAGACTTTTTCAACAAAAATAAGTGTGTTTAAAGTCATTTATGTGCCTGAAATTGGTCAAAATTGAAGCTTTTGAGTAAGCAAAACTCTGTAAAAATGGCAATTTTGGTCACTCTGAGGGGTTATAAAGTGGTTATTCAACATGAGGCACGATCCATTTGACATTTTGAATCATTTTTGGTAGAGTCCGAAAAATTATTTTTCTGATGAAAAACGATGACTCCGGACCTGTTGAACGTTCCCAAAATGGTCAATATGGATGAAATTTTAACATTTAATCTTTTCACTCCAAATGACTGTTGGATGTGAATCATGACTTTTTCAACTAAAATAAGTGTGTTTAAAGTCATTTATGTGCCTGAAATTAGTCAAAATTGAAGCTTTTGAGTAAGCAAAACTCTGTAAAAATGGCAATTTTGGTCACTCTGAGGGAATAAAAAGTGGTTATTCAACATGAGGCACGATCCATTTGACATTTTGAATAATTTTTGGTACAGTCCGAAAAATAATTTTCTGATGAAAAACGATGACTCTGGACCTGTCGAACGTTCCCAAAATGGACAATATGGATGAAATTTTAACATTTAATCTTTTGACTCCAAATGACTGTTGGATGTGAATTATGACTTTTTCAACTAAAATAAGTGTGTTTAAAGTCATTTATGTGCCTGAAATTTGTCAAAATTGAAGCTTTTGAGTAAGCAAAACTCTGTAAAAATGGCAATTTTGTTCACTCTGAGGGGTTAAAAAGTGGTTATTCAACATGAGGCACGATCCATTTGACATTTTGAATCATTTTTGGTACAGTCCAAAAAATTCATTTTCTGATGAAAAACGATGACTCCGGACCTGTCGAACATCCCCAAAATGGTCCATATTGATGAAATTTTAACATTTAATCTTTTGATTCCAAACGACTGTTGGATGTGAATTATGACTTTTTCAACTAAAATAAGTGTGTTTAAAGTCATTTATGTGCCTGAAATTGGTCAAAATTGAAGCTTTTGAGTAAGCAAAACTCTGTAAAAATGGCAATTTTGGTCACTCTGAGGGGTTAAAAACTGGTTATTCAACATGAGGAACGATCCATTTGACATTTTGAATCATTTTTGGTACAGTCCGAAAAATTTATTTTCTGATAAAAAACGATGACTCCGGACCTGTCGAACGTTCCTAAAATGGTCAATATGGATGAAATTTTAACATTTAATCTTTTGACTCCAAACGACTGTTGGATGTGAATTATGACTTTTTCAACTAAAATAAGTGTGTTTAAAGTCATTTATGTGCCTGAAATTGGTCAAAATTGAAGCTTTTGAGTAAGCAAAACTCTGTAAAAATGGCAATTTTGGTCACTCTGAGGGGTTAAAAAGTGGTTATTCTACATGAGGCACGATCCATTTGACATTTTGAATCATTTTTGGTATAGTGCGAAAAATTAATTTTCTGATGAAAAACGAGGACTCCTGACCTGTCGAACGTGCCCAAAATGGTCCATATCGATGAAATTTTAACATTTAATCTTTTGACTCCAGACGACTGTTGGATGTGAATTAAGACTTTTTCAACTAAAATAGGTGTGTTTAAAGTCATTTATGTGCCTGAAATTAGCCAAAATTGAAGCTTTTGAGTAAGCAAAACTCTGTAAAAATGGCAATTTTGGTCACTCTGAGGGGTTAAAAAGTGGTTATTCAACATGAGGCACGATCCATTTGACATTTTGAATCATTTTTGGTATAGTCCGAAAAATTAATTTTCTGATGAAAAACGGTGACTCCGGACCTGTCGAACGTCCCCCAAAATGGTCCATATCGATGAAATTTTAACATTTAATCTTTTGACTCCAGACGACTGTTGGATGTGAATTAAGACTTTTTCAACTAAAATAGGTGTGTTTAAAGTCATTTATGTGCCTGAAATTAGCCAAAATTGAAGCTTTTGAGTAAGCAAAACTCTGTAAAAATGGCAATTTTGGTCACTCTGAGGGGTTAAAAAGTGGTTATTCAACATGAGGCACGATCCATTTGACATTTTGAATCATTTTTGGTATAGTCCGAAAAATTAATTTTCTGATGAAAAACGGTGACTCCGGACCTGTCGAACGTCCCCCAAAATGGTCCATATCGATGACATTTTAACATTTAATCTTTTGACTCCAGACGACTGTTGGATGTGAATTATGACTTTTTCAACTAAAATAAGTGTGTTTAAAGTCATTTATGTGCCTGAAATTGGTCAAAATTGAAGCTTTTGAGTAAGCAAAACTCTGTAAAAATGGCAATTTTGGTCACTCTGAGGGGTTAAAAAGTGGTTATTCAACATGAGGCACGATCCATTTGACATTTTTAATAATTTTTGGTACAGTTCGAAAAATTATTTTTCTGATGAAAAACGATGACTCCGGACCTGTCGAAGGTGCCCAAAATGGTCCATATCGATGAAATTTTAACATTTAATCTTTTGACTCCAGACGACTGTTGGATGTGAATTATGACTTTTTCAATTAAAATAAGTGTGTTTAAAGTCATTTATGTGCCTGAAATTTGTCAAAATTGAAGCTTTTGAGTAAGCAAAACTCTGTAAAAATGGCAATTTTGGTCACTCTGAGGGGTTAAAAAGTGGTTATTCAACATGAGGCACGATCCATTTGACATTTTTAATAATTTTTGGTACAGTTCGAAAAATTATTTTTCTGATGAAAAACGATGACTCCGGACCTGTCAAACGTTCCCAAAATGGTCAATATGGATGAAATTTTAACATTTAATCTTTTGACTCCAAATGACTGTTGGATGTGAATTATGACTTTTTCAACTAAAATAAGTGTGTTTAAAGTCATTTATGTGCCTGAAATTGGTCAAAATTGAAGCTTTTGAGTAAGCAAAACTCTGTAAAAATGGCAATTTTGGTCACTCTGAGGGGTTAAAAAGTGGTTATTCTACATGAGGCACGATCCATTTGACATTTTGAATCATTTTTGGTATAGTGCGAAAAATTAATTTTCTGATGAAAAACGAGGACTCCTGACCTGTCGAACGTGCCCAAAATGGTCCATATCGATGAAACTTTAACATTTAATCTTTTGACTCCAGACGACTGTTGGATGTGAATTAAGACTTTTTCAACTAAAATAGGTGTGTTTAAAGTCATTTATGTGCCTGAAATTAGCCAAAATTGAAGCTTTTGAGTAAGCAAAACTCTGTAAAAATGGCAATTTTGGTCACTCTGAGGGGTTAAAAAGTGGTTATTCAACATGAGGCACGATCCATTTGACATTTTGAATCATTTTTGGTATAGTCCGAAAAATTAATTTTCTGATGAAAAACGGTGACTCCGGACCTGTCGAACGTCCCCCAAAATGGTCCATATCGATGACATTTTAACATTTAATCTTTTGACTCCAGACGACTGTTGGATGTGAATTAAGACTTTTTCAACTAAAATAAGTGTGTTTAAAGTCATTTATGTGCCTGAAATGAGTCAAAATTGAAGCTTTTGAGTAAACAAAACTCTGTAAAAATGGCAATTTTGGTCACTCTGAGGGAATAAAAAGTGGTTATTCAACATGAGGCACGATCCATTTGACATTTTGAATAATTTTTGGTACAGTCCGAAAAATAATTTTCTGATGAAAAACGATGACTCTGGACCTGTCGAACGTTCCCAAAATGGACAATATGGATGAAATTTTAACATTTAATCTTTTGACTCCAAATGACTGTTGGATGTGAATTATGACTTTTTCAACTAAAATAAGTGTGTTTAAAGTCATTTATGTGCCTGAAATTTGTCAAAATTGAAGCTTTTGAGTAAGCAAAACTCTGTAAAAATGGCAATTTTGTTCACTCTGAGGGGTTAAAAAGTGGTTATTCAACATGAGGCACGATCCATTTGACATTTTGAATCATTTTTGGTACAGTCCAAAAAATTCATTTTCTGATGAAAAACGATGACTCCGGACCTGTCGAACATCCCCAAAATGGTCCATATTGATGAAATTTAAACATTTAATCTTTTGATTCCAAACGACTGTTGGATGTGAATTATGACTTTTTCAACTAAAATAAGTGTGTTTAAAGTCATTTATGTGCCTGAAATTGGTCAAAATTGAAGCTTTTGAGTAAGCAAAACTCTGTAAAAATGGCAATTTTGGTCACTCTGAGGGGTTAAAAAGTGGTTATTCTACATGAGGCACGATCCATTTGACATTTTGAATCATTTTTGGTATAGTGCGAAAAATTAATTTTCTGATGAAAAACGAGGACTCCTGACCTGTCGAACGTGCCCAAAATGGTCCATATCGATGAAATTTTAACATTTAATCTTTTGACTCCAGACGACTGTTGGATGTGAATTAAGACTTTTTCAACTAAAATAGGTGTGTTTAAAGTCATTTATGTGCCTGAAATTAGCCAAAATTGAAGCTTTTGAGTAAGCAAAACTCTGTAAAAATGGCAATTTTGGTCACTCTGAGGGGTTAAAAAGTGGTTATTCAACATGAGGCACGATCCATTTGACATTTTGAATCATTTTTGGTATAGTCCGAAAAAGTTAATTTTCTGATGAAAAACGGTGACTCCGGACCTGTCGAACGTCCCCCAAAATGGTCCATATCGATGACATTTTAACATTTAATCTTTTGACTCCAGACGACTGTTGGATGTGAATTATGACTTTTTCAATTAAAATAAGTGTGTTTAAAGTCATTTATGTGCCTGAAATTGGTCAAAATTGAAGCTTTTGAGTAAGCAAAACTCTGTAAAAATGGCAATTTTGGTCACTCTGAGGGGTTAAAAACTGGTTATTCAACATGAGGCACGATCCATTTGACATTTTGAATCATTTTTGTTACAGTCCGAAAAATTTATTTTCTGATGAAAAACGATGACTCCGGACCTGTCGAACGTTCCTAAAATGGTCAATATGGATGAAATTTTAACATTTGATCTTTTGACTCCAAACGACTGTTGGATGTGAATTATGACTTTTTCAACTAAAATAAGTGTGTTTAAAGTCATTTATGTGCCTGAAATTGGTCAAAATTGAAGCTTTTGAGTAAGCAAAACTCTGTAAAAATGGCAATTTTGGTCACTCTGAGGGGTTAAAAAGTGGTTATTCTACATGAGGCACGATCCATTTGACATTTTAAATAATTTTTGGTATAGTGCGAAAAATTAATTTTCTGATGAAAAACGAGGACTCCTGACCTGTCGAACGTGCCCAAAATGGTCCATATCAATGAAATTTTAACATTTAATCTTTTGACTCCAGACGACTGTTGGATGTGAATTAAGACTTTTTCAACTAAAATAAGTGTGTTTAAAGTCATTTATGTGCCTGAAATTGGTCAAAATTGAAGCTTTTGAGTAAGCAAAACTCTGTAAAAATGGCAATTTTGGTCACTCTGAGGGGTTAAAAAGTGGTTATTCAACATGAGGCACGATCCATTTGACATTTTGAATCATTTTTGGTAGAGTCCGAAAAATTATTTTTCTGATGAAAAACGATGACTCCGGACCTGTCGAACGTTCCCAAAATGGTCAATATGGATGAAATTTTAACATTTAATCTTTTGACTCCAAATGACTGTTGGATGTGAATCATGACTTTTTCAACTAAAATAAGTGTGTTTAAAGTCATTTATGTGCCTGAAATTAGTCAAAATTGAAGCTTTTGAGTAAGCAAAACTCTGTAAAAATGGCAATTTTGGTCACTCAGAGGGAATAAAAAGTGGTTATTCAACATGAGGCACGATCCATTTGACATTTTGAATAATTTTTGGTACAGTCCGAAAAATTCATTTTCTGATGAAAAACGATGACTCCGGACCTGTCGAACATCCCCAAAATGGTCCATATTGATGAAATTTTAACATTTAATCTTTTGATTCCAAACGACTGTTGGATGTGAATTATGACTTTTTCAACTAAAATAAGTGTGTTTAAAGTTATTTATGTGCCTGAAATTGGTCAAAATTGAAGCTTTTGAGTAAGCAAAACTCTGTAAAAATGGCAATTTTGGTCACTCTGAGGGGTTAAAAAGTGGTTATTCAACATGAGGCACGATCCATTTGACATTTTGAATCATTTTTGGTATAGTCCGAAAAATTAATTTTCTGATGAAAAACGGTGACTCCGGACCTGTCGAACGTCCCCCAAAATGGTCCATATCGATGACATTTTAACATTTAATCTTTTGACTCCAGACGACTGTTGGATGTGAATTAAGACTTTTTCAACTAAAATAAGTGTGTTTAAAGTCATTTATGTGCCTGAAATTGGTCAAAATTGTAGCTTTTGAGTAAGCAAAACTCTGTAAAAATGGCAATTTTGGTCACTCTGAGGGGTTATAAAGTGGTTATTCAACATGAGGCACGATCCATTTGACATTTTGAATCATTTTTGGTACAGTCCGAAAAATTATTTTTCTGATGAAAAACGATGACTCCGGACCTGTCGAACGTTCCCAAAATGGTCAATATGGATGAAATTTTAACATTTAATCTTTTGACTCCAAATGACTGTTGGATGTGAATTATGACTTTTTCAACAAAAATAAGTGTGTTTAAAGTCATTTATGTGCCTGAAATTAGTCAAAATTGAAGCTTTTGAGTAAGCAAAACTCTGTAAAAATGGCAATTTTGGTCACTCTGAGGGGTTAAAAAGTGGTTATTCAACATGAGGCAGGATCCATTTGACATTTTGAATCATTTTTGGTAGAGTCCGAAAAATTATTTTTCTGATGAAAAACGATGACTCCGGACCTGTCGAACGTTCCCAAAATGGTCAATATGGATGAAATTTTAACATTTAATCTTTTGACTCCAAATGACTGTTGGATGTGAATCATGACTTTTTCAACTAAAATAAGTGTGTTTAAAGTCATTTATGTGCCTGAAATTAGTCAAAATTGAAGCTTTTGAGTAAGCAAAACTCTGTAAAAATGGCAATTTTGGTCACTCTGAGGGGTTAAAAAGTGGTTATTCAACATGAGGCACGATCCATTTGACATTTTGAATAATTTTTGGTACAGTCCAAAAAATTCATTTTCTGATGAAAAAAACGATGACTCCGGACCTGTCGAACATCCCCAAAATGGTCCATATGGATGAAATTTTAACATTTAATCTTTTGATTCCAAACGACTGTTTCAACTAAAATAAGTGTGTTTAAAGTCATTTATGTGCCTGAAATTGGTCAAAATTGAAGCTTTTGAGTAAGCAAAACTCTGTAAAAATGGCAATTTTGGTCACTCTGAGGGGTTAAAAAGAGTTTATTCTACATGAGGCACGATCCATTTGACATTTTGAATCATTTTTGGTATAGTCCGAAAAATTAATTTTCTGATGAAAAACGAGGACTCCTGACCTGTCGAACGTGCCCTAAATGGTCCATATCGATGACATTTTAACATTTAATCTTTTGACTCCAGACGACTGTTGGATGTGAATTAAGACTTTTTCAACTAAAATAAGTGTGTTTAAAGTCATTTATGTGCCTGAAATTGGTCAAAATTGAAGCTTTTGAGTAAGCAAAACTCTGTAAAAATTGCAATTTTGGTCACTCTGAGGGGTTAAAGAGTGGTTATTCAACATGAGGCACGATCCATTTGACATTTTGAAATATTTTTGGTACAGTATTAAAAATTATTTTTCTGATGAAAAATGATGACTCCGGACCTTTCGAACGTCCCCAAAATGGTCCGTATCGATGAAATTTTAACATTTATTCTTTTGACTCCAAACGACTGTTGGATGTAAATTCAGACTTTTTCAACTAAAATAAGTGTGTTTAAAGTCATTTATGTGCCTGAAACTGGTCAAAATTGAAGCTTTTGAGTAAGCAAAACTCTGTAAAAATGGCAATTTTGGTCACTCTGAGGGGTTAAAAAGTGGTTATTCAACATGAGGCACGATCCATTTGACATTTTGAATCATTTTTGGTACAGTCCGAAAAATTTATTTTCTGATGAAAAACGATGACTCCGGACCTGTTGAACGTTCCCAAAATGGTCAATATGGATGAAATTTTAACATTTAATCTTTTGACTCCAAATGACTGTTGGATGTGAATTATGACTTTTTCAACTAAAATAAGTGTGTTTAAAGTCATTTATGTGCCTGAAATTAGTCAAAATTGAAGCTTTTGAGTAAGCAAAACTCTGTAAAAATGGCAATTTTGGTCACTCTGAGGGAATAAAAAGTGGTTATTCAACATGAGGCACGATCCATTTGACATTTTGAATAATTTTTGGTACAGTCCGAAAAATAATTTTCTGATGAAAAACGATGACTCTGGACCTGTCGAACGTTCCCAAAATGGACAATATGGATGAAATTTTAACATTTAATCTTTTGACTCCAAATGACTGTTGGATGTGAATTATGACTTTTTCAACTAAAATAAGTGTGTTTAAAGTCATTTATGTGCCTGAAATTTGTCAAAATTGAAGCTTTTGAGTAAGCAAAACTCTGTAAAAATGGCAATTTTGGTCACTCTGAGGGGTTAAAAAGTGGTTATTCAACATGAGGCACGATCCATTTGACATTTTGAATAATTTTTGGTACAGTCCAAAAAATTCATTTTTTGATGAAAAACGATGACTCCGGACCTGTCGAACATCCCCAAAATGGTCCATATTGATGAAATTTTAACATTTAATCTTTTGATTCCAAACGACTGTTTCAACTAAAATAAGTGTGTTTAAAGTCATTTATGTGCCTGAAATTGGTCAAAATTGAAGCTTTTGAGTAAGCAAAACTCTGTAAAAATGGCAATTTTGGTCACTCTGAGGGGTTAAAAAGAGTTTATTCTACATGAGGCACGATCCATTTGACATTTTGAATAATTTTTGGTATAGTGCGAAAAATTAATTTTCTGATGAAAAACGAGGACTCCTGACCTGTCGAACGTGCCCTAAATGGTCCATATCGATGACATTTTAACATTTAATCTTTTGACTCCAGACGACTGTTGGATGTGAATTAAGACTTTTTCAACTAAAATAAGTGTGCTTAAAGTCATGTATGTGCCTGAAATTGGTCAAAATTGAAGCTTTTGAGTAAGCAAAACTCTGTAAAAATGGCAATTTTGGTCACTCTGAGGGGTTAAAGAGTGGTTATTCAACATGAGGCACGATCCATTTGACATTTTGAAATATTTTTGGTACAGTATTAAAAATTATTTTTCTGATGAAAAATGATGACACCGGACCTTTCGAACGTCCCCAAAATGGTCCGTATCGATGAAATTTTAACATTTAATCTTTTGACTCCAAACAACTGTTGGATGTAAATTCAGACTTTTTCAACTAAAATAAGTGTGTTTAAAGTCATTTATGTGCCTGAAACTGGTCAAAATTGAAGCTTTTGAGTAAGCAAAACTCTGTAAAAATGGCAATTTTGGTCACTCTGAGGGGTTAAAAAGTGGTTATTCAACATGAGGCACGATCCATTCGACATTTTGAATCATTTTTGGTACAGTCCGAAAAATTTATTTTCTGATGAAAAACGATGACTCCGGACCTGTCGAACGTTCCCAAAATGGTCAATATGGATGAAATTTTAACATTTAATCTTTTGACTCCAAATGACTGTTGGATGTGAGTTATGACTTTTTCAACTAAAATAAGTGTGTTTAAAGTCATTTATGTGCCTGAAATTGGTCAAAATTGAAGCTTTTGAGTAAGCAAAACTCTGTAAAAATGGCAATTTTGGTCACTCTGAGGGGTTAAAAAGTGGTTATTCAACATGAGGCACGATCCATTTGACATTTTGAATCATTTTTGGTACAGTCCGAAAATTTATTTTTCTGATGAAAAACGATGACTCCGGACCTGTCGAACGTTCCCAAAATGGTCAATATGGATGAGATTTTAACATTTAATCTTTTGACTCCAAATGACTGTTGGATGTGAATTATGACTTTTTCAACTAAAATAAGTGTGCTTAAAGTCATTTATGTGCCTGAAATTAGTCAAAATTGAAGCTTTTGAGTAAGCAAAAACTCTGTAAAAATGGCAATTTTGGTCACTCTGAGGGGTTAAAAACTGGTTATTCAACATGAGGCACGATCCATTTGACATTTTGAATCATTTTTGGTACAGTCCGAAAAATTTATTTTCTGATGAAAAACGATGACTCCGGACCTGTCGAACGTTCCTAAAATGGTCAATATGGATGAAATTTTAACATTTAATCTTTTGACTCCAAACGACTGTTGGATGTGAATTATGACTTTTTCAACTAAAATAAGTGTGTTTAAAGTCATTTATGTGCCTGAAATTGGTCAAAATTGAAGCTTTTGAGTAAGCAAAACTCTGTAAAAATGGCAATTTTGGTCACTCTGAGGGGTTAAAAAGTGGTTATTCTACATGAGGCACGATCCA
Organism: Lissotriton vulgaris; assembly: GCF_964263255.1. Classification (NCBI taxonomy): domain Eukaryota; kingdom Metazoa; phylum Chordata; class Amphibia; order Caudata; family Salamandridae; genus Lissotriton; species Lissotriton vulgaris. The sequence continues at coordinate 137,100 of NW_028247909.1, read as the reverse complement.
TTTGACATTTTGAATCATTTTTGGTATAGTGCGAAAAATTAATTTTCTGATGAAAAACGAGGACTCCGGACCTGTCGAACGTGCCCAAAATGGTCCATATCGATGAAATTTTAACATTTAATCTTTTGACTCCAGACGACTGTTGGATGTGAATTAAGACTTTTTCAACTAAAATAGGTGTGTTTAAAGTCATTTATGTGCCTGAAATTAGCCAAAATTGAAGCTTTTGAGTAAGCAAAACTCTGTAAAAATGGCAATTTTGGTCACTCTGAGGGGTTAAAAAGTGGTTATTCAACATGAGGCACGATCCATTTGACATTTTGAATCATTTTTGGTAGAGTCCGAAAAATTATTTTTCTGATGAAAAACGATGACTCCGGACCTGTCGAACGTTCCCAAAATGGTCAATATGGATGAAATTTTAACATTTAATCTTTTGACTCCAAATGACTGTTGGATGTGAATTATGACTTTTTCAACTAAAATAAGTGTGTTTAAAGTCATTTATGTGCCTGAAATTAGTCAAAATTGAAGCTTTTGAGTAAGCAAAACTCTGTAAAAATGGCAATTTTGGTCACTCTGAGGGGTTAAAAAGTGGTTATTCAACATGAGGCACGATCCATTTGACATTTTGAATCATTTTTGGTAGAGTCCGAAAAATTATTTTTCTGATGAAAAACGATGACTCCGGACCTGTCGAACGTTCCCAAAATGGTCAATACGGATGAAATTTTAACATTTAATCTTTTGACTCCAAATGACTGTTGGATGTGAATCATGACTTTTTCAACTAAAATAAGTGTGTTTAAAGTCATTTATGTGCCTGAAATTAGTCAAAATTGAAGCTTTTGAGTAAGCAAAACTCTGTAAAAATGGCAATTTTGGTCACTCTGAGGGGTTAAAAAGTGGTTATTCAACATGAGGCACGATCCATTTGACATTTTGAATAATTTTTGGTACAGTCCAAAAAATTCATTTTCTGATGAAAAAAACGATGACTCCGGACCTGTCGAACATCCCCAAAATGGTCCATATGGATGAAATTTTAACATTTAATCTTTTGATTCCAAACGACTGTTTCAACTAAAATAAGTGTGTTTAAAGTCATTTATGTGCCTGAAATTGGTCAAAATTGAAGCTTTTGAGTAAGCAAAACTCTGTAAAAATGGCAATTTTGGTCACTCTGAGGGGTTAAAAAGAGTTTATTCTACATGAGGCACGATCCATTTGACATTTTGAATCATTTTTGGTATAGTCCGAAAAATTAATTTTCTGATGAAAAACGAGGACTCCTGACCTGTCGAACGTGCCCTAAATGGTCCATATCGATGACATTTTAACATTTAATCTTTTGACTCCAGACGACTGTTTGATGTGAATTAAGACTTTTTCAACTAAAATAAGTGTGTTTAAAGTCATTTATGTGCCTGAAATTGGTCAAAATTGAAGCTTTTGAGTAAGCAAAACTCTGTAAAAATGGCAATTTTGGTCACTCTGAGGGGTTAAAGAGTGGTTATTCAACATGAGGCACGATCCATTTGACATTTTGAAATATTTTTGGTACAGTATTAAAAATTATTTTTCTGATGAAAAATGATGACTCCGGACCTTCGAACGTCCCCAAAATGGTCCGTATCGATGAAATTTTAACATTTAATCTTTTGACTCCAAACGACTGTTGGATGTAAATTCAGACTTTTTCAACTAAAATAAGTGTGTTTAAAGTCATTTATGTGCCTGAAACTGGTCAAAATTGAAGCTTTTGAGTAAGCAAAACTCTGTAAAAATGGCAATTTTGGTCACTCTGAGGGGTTAAAAGTGGTTATTCAACATGAGGCACGATCCATTTGACATTTTGAATCATTTTTGGTACAGTCCGAAAAATTTATTTTCTGATGAAAAACGATGACTCCGGACCTGTCGAACGTTCCCAAAATGGTCAATATGGATGAAATTTTAACATTTAATCTTTTGACTCCAAATGACTGTTGGATGTGAGTTATGACTTTTTCAACTAAAATAAGTGTGTTTAAAGTCATTTATGTGCCTGAAATTGGTCAAAATTGAAGCTTTTGAGTAAGCAAAACTCTGTAAAAATGGCAATTTTGGTCACACTGAGGGGTTAAAAAGTGGTTATTCAACATGAGGCACGATCCATTTGACATTTTGAATCATTTTTGGTACAGTCCGAAAATTTATTTTTCTGATGAAAAACGATGACTCCGGACCTGTCGAACGTTCCCAAAATGGTCAATATGGATGAGATTTTAACATTTAATCTTTTGACTCCAAATGACTGTTGGATGTGAATTATGACTTTTTCAACTAAAATAAGTGTGCTTAAAGTCATTTATGTGCCTGAAATTAGTCAAAATTGAAGCTTTTGAGTAAGCAAAAACTCTGTAAAAATGGCAATTTTGGTCACTCTGAGGGGTTAAAAACTGGTTATTCAACATGAGGCACGATCCATTTGACATTTTGAATCATTTTTGGTACAGTCCGAAAAATTTATTTTCTGATGAAAAACGATGACTCCGGACCTGTCGAACGTTCCTAAAATGGTCAATATGGATGAAATTTTAACATTTAATCTTTTGACTCCAAACGACTGTTGGATGTGAATTATGACTTTTTCAACTAAAATAAGTGTGTTTAAAGTCATTTATGTGCCTGAAATTGGTCAAAATTGAAGCTTTTGAGTAAGCAAAACTCTGTAAAAATGGCAATTTTGGTCACTCTGAGGGGTTAAAAAGTGGTTATTCAACATGAGGCACGATCCATTTGACATTTTGAATAATTTTTGGTACAGTCCAAAAAATTCATTTTCTGATGAAAAAAACGATGACTCCGGACCTGTCGAACATCCCCAAAATGGTCCATATGGATGAAATTTTAACATTTAATCTTTTGATTCCAAACGACTGTTTCAACTAAATAAGTGTGTTTAAAGTCATTTATGTGCCTGAAATTGGTCAAAATTGAAGCTTTTGAGTAAGCAAAACTCTGTAAAAATGGCAATTTTGGTCACTCTGAGGGGTTAAAAAGAGTTTATTCTACATGAGGCACGATCCATTTGACATTTTGAATCATTTTTGGTATAGTCCGAAAAATTAATTTTCTGATGAAAAACGAGGACTCCTGACCTGTCGAACGTGCCCTAAATGGTCCATATCGATGACATTTTAACATTTAATCTTTTGACTCCAGACGACTGTTGGATGTGAATTAAGACTTTTTCAACTAAAATAAGTGTGTTTAAAGTCATTTATGTGCCTGAAATTGGTCAAAATTGAAGCTTTTGAGTAAGCAAAACTCTGTAAAAATGGCAATTTTGGTCACTCTGAGGGGTTAAAGAGTGGTTATTCAACATGAGGCACGATCCATTTGACATTTTGAAATATTTTTGGTACAGTATTAAAAATTATTTTTCTGATGAAAAATGATGACTCCGGACCTTTCGAACGTCCCCAAAATGGTCCGTATCGATGAAATTTTAACATTTAATCTTTTGACTCCAAACGACTGTTGGATGTAAATCCAGACTTTTTCAACTAAAATAAGTGTGTTTAAAGTCATTTATGTGCCTGAAACTGGTCAAAATTGAAGCTTTTGAGTAAGCAAAACTCTGTAAAAATGGCAATTTTGGTCACTCTGAGGGGTTAAAAAGTGGTTATTCAACATGAGGCACGATCCATTTGACATTTTGAATCATTTTTGGTACAGTCCGAAAAATGTATTTTCTGATGAAAAACGATGACTCCGGATTTGTCGAACGTTCCCAAAATGGTCAATATGGATGAAATTTTAACATTTAATCTTTTGACTCCAAATGACTGTTGGATGTGAGTTATGACTTTTTCAACTAAAATAAGTGTGTTTAAAGTCATTTATGTGCCTGAAATTAGTCAAAATTGAAGCTTTTGAGTAAGCAAAACTCTGTAAAAATGGCAATTTTGGTCACTCTGAGGGGTTAAAAAGTGGTTATTCAACATGAGGCACGATCCATTTGACATTTTGAATAATTTTTGGTACAGTCCGAAAAATAATTTTCTGATGAAAAACGATGACTCTGGACCTGTCGAACGTTCCCAAAATGGACAATATGGATGAAATTTTAACATTTAATCTTTTGACTCCAAATGACTGTTGGATGTGAATTATGACTTTTTCAACTAAAATAAGTGTGTTTAAAGTCATTTATGTGCCTGAAATTGGTCAAAATTGAAGCTTTTGAGTAAGCAAAACTCTGTAAAAATGGCAATTTTGTTCACTCTGAGGGGTTAAAAAGTGGTTATTCAACATGAGGCACGATCCATTTGACATTTTGAATCATTTTTGGTACAGTCCAAAAAATTCATTTTCTGATGAAAAACAATGACTCCGGACCTGTCGAACATCCCCAAAATGGTCCATATTGATGAAATTTTAACATTTAATCTTTTGATTCCAAACGACTGTTGGATGTGAATTATGACTTTTTCAACTAAAATAAGTGTGTTTAAAGTCATTTATGTGCCTGAAATTGGTCAAAATTGAAGCTTTTGAGTAAGCAAAACTCTGTAAAAATGGCAATTTTGGTCACTCTGAGGGGTTAAAAACTGGTTATTCAACATGAGGCACGATCCATTTGACATTTTGAATCATTTTTGGTACAGTCCGAAAAATTTACTTTCTGATGAAAAACGATGACTCCGGACCTGTCGAACGTTCCTAAAATGGTCAATATGGATGAAATTTTAACATTTAATCTTTTGACTCCAAATGACTGTTGGATGTGAATTATGAATTTTTCAACTAAAATAAGTGTGTTTAAAGTCATTTATGTGCCTGAAATTGGTCAAAATTGAAGCTTTTGAGTAAGCAAAACTCTGTAAAAATGGCAATTTTGGTCACTCTGAGGGGTTAAAAAGTGGTTATTCTACATGAGCAACGATCCATTTGACATTTTGAATCATTTTTGGTACAGTCCGAAAAATTATTTTTCTGATGAAAAACGATGACTCCGGACCTGTTGAACGTTCCCAAAATGGTCAATATGGATGAAATTTTAACATTTAATCTTTTGACTCCAAATGACTGTTGGATGTGAATTATGACTTTTTCAACTAAAATAAGTGTGTTTAAAGTCATTTATGTGCCTGAAATTAGTCAAAATTGAAGCTTTTGAGTAAGCAAAACTCTGTAAAAATGGCAATTTTGGTCACTCTGAGGGGTTAAAAAGTGGTTATTCAACATGAGGCACGATCCATTTGACATTTTGAATCATTTTTGGTAGAGTCCGAAAAATTATTTTTCTGATGAAAAACGATGACTCCGGACCTGTCGAACGTTCCCAAAATGGTCAATATGGATGAAATTTTAACATTTAATCTTTTGACTCCAAATGACTGTTGGATGTGAATTATGACTTTTTCAACTAAAATAAGTGTGTTTAAAGTCATTTATGTGCCTGAAATTTGTCAAAATTGAAGCTTTTGAGTAAGCAAAACTCTGTAAAAATGGCAATTTTGTTCACTCTGAGGGGTTAAAAAGTGGTTATTCAACATGAGGCACGATCCATTTGACATTTTGAATAATTTTTGGTACAGTCCAAAAAATTCATTTTCTGATGAAAAAAACGATGACTCCGGACCTGTCGAACATCCCCAAAATGTTCCATATGGATGAAATTTTAACATTTAATCTTTTGATTCCAAACGACTGTTTCAACTAAAATAAGTGTGTTTAAAGTCATTTATGTGCCTGAAATTGGTCAAAATTGAAGCTTTTGAGTAAGCAAAACTCTGTAAAAATGGCAATTTTGGTCACTCTGAGGGGTTAAAAAGAGTTTATTCTACATGAGGCACGATCCATTTGACATTTTGAATCATTTTTGGTATAGTCCGAAAAATTAATTTTCTGATGAAAAACGAGGACTCCTGACCTGTCGAACGTGCCCTAAATGGTCCATATCGATGACATTTTAACATTTAATCTTTTGACTCCAGACGACTGTTGGATGTGAATTAAGACTTTTTCAACTAAAATAAGTGTGTTTAAAGTCATTTATGTGCCTGAAATTGGTCAAAATTGAAGCTTTTGAGTAAGCAAAACTCTGTAAAAATGGCAATTTTGGTCACTCTGAGGGGTTAAAGAGTGGTTATTCAACATGAGGCACGATCCATTTGACATTTTGAAATATTTTTGGTACAGTCCAAAAAATTCATTTTCTGATGAAAAACGGTGACTCCGGACCTGTCGAACGTCCCCCAAAATGGTCCATATCGATGACATTTTAACATTTAATCTTTTGACTCCAGACGACTGTTGGATGTGAATTAAGACTTTTTCAACTAAAATAAGTGTGTTTAAAGTCATTTATGTGCCTGAAATTGGTCAAAATTGAAGCTTTTGAGTAAGCAAAACTCTGTAAAAATGGCAATTTTGGTCACTCTGAGGGGTTAAAAAGTGGTTATTCAACATGAGGCACGATCCATTTGACATTTTTAATAATTTTTGGTACAGTTCGAAAAATTATTTTTCTGATGAAAAACGATGACTCCGGACCTGTCAAACGTTCCCAAAATGGTCAATATGGATGAAATTTTAACATTTAATCTTTTGACTCCAAATGACTGTTGGATGTGAATTATGACTTTTTCAACTAAAATAAGTGTGTTTAAAGTCATTTATGTGCCTAAAATTAGTCAAAATTGAATCTTTTGAGTAAGCAAAACTCTGTAAAAATGGCAATTTTGGTCACTCTGAGGGGTTAAAAAGTGGTTATTCAACATGAGGCACGATCCATTTGACATTTTGAATCATTTTTGGTACAGTCCGAAAATTTATTTTTCTGATGAAAAACGATGACTCCGGACCTGTCGAACGTTCCCAAAATGGTCAATATGGATGAGATTTTAACATTTAATCTTTTGACTCCAAATGACTGTTGGATGTGAATTATGACTTTTTCAACTAAAATAAGTGTGCTTAAAGTCATTTATGTGCCTGAAATTAGTCAAAATTGAAGCTTTTGAGTAAGCAAAAACTCTGTAAAAATGGCAATATTGGTCACTCTGAGGGGTTAAAAAGTGGTTATTCAACATGAGGCACGATCCATTTGACATTTTGAATTATTTTTGGTACAGTCCTAAAAATAAATTTTCTGATGAAAAACAATGACTCCGGACCTGTCGAACGTCCCCAAAATGGTCCATATCGATGAAATTTTAACATTTAATCTTTTCACTCCAAACGACTGTTGGATGTGAATTATGACTTTTTCAACTAAAATAAGTGTGTTTAAAGTCATTTATGTGCCTGAAATTTGTCAAAATTGAAGCTTTTGAGTAAGCAAAACTCTGTAAAAATGGCAATTTTGGTCACTCTGAGGGGTTAAAAAGTGGTTATTCAACATGAGGCACGATCCATTTGACATTTTGAATCATTTTTGGTATAGTCCGAAAAATTAATTTTCTGATGAAAAACGATGACTCCGGACCTGTCGAAGGTGCCCAAAATGGTCCATATCGATGAAATTTTAACATTTAATCTTTTGACTCCAGACGACTGTTGGATGTGAATTATGACTTTTTCAATTAAAATAAGTGTGTTTAAAGTCATTTATGTGCCTGAAATTGGTTAAAATTTAAGCTTTTGAGTAAGCAAAACTCTGTAAAAATGGCAATTTTGGTCACTCTGAGTGGTAAAAAAGTGGTTATTCAACATGAGGCACGATCCATTTGACATTTTGAATCATTTTTGGTACAGTCCAAAAAATTCATTTTCTGATGAAAAACGATGACTCCGGACCTGTCGAAAATCCCCAAAATGGTCCATATTGATGAAATTTTAACATTTAATCTTTTGATTCCAAACGACTGTTGGATGTGATTTATGACTTTTTCAACTAAAATAAGTGTGTTTAAAGTCATTTATGTGCCTGAAATTGGTCAAAATTGAAGCTTTTGAGTAAGCAAAACTCTGTAAAAATGGCAATTTTGGTCACTCTGAGGGGTTAAAAAGTGGTTATTCAACATGAGGCACGATCCATTTGACATTTTGAATCATTTTTGGTATAGTCCGAAAAATTAATTTTCTGATGAAAAACGATGACTCCGGACCTGTCGAAGGTGCCCAAAATGGTCCATATCGATGAAATTTTAACATTTAATCTTTTGACTCCAGACGACTGTTGGATGTGAATTATGACTTTTTCAATTAAAATAAGTGTGTTTAAAGTCATTTATGTGCCTGAAATTGGTTAAAATTTAAGCTTTTGAGTAAGCAAAACTCTGTAAAAATGGCAATTTTGGTCACTCTGAGGGGTAAAAAAGTGGTTATTCAACATGAGGCACGATCCATTTGACATTTTGAATCATTTTTGGTACAGTCCGAAAAATTCATTTTCTGATGAAAAACGATGACTCCGGACCTGTCGAACATCCCCAAAATGGTCCATATTGATGAAATTTTAACATTTAATCTTTTGATTCCAAACGACTGTTGGATGTGAATTAAGACTTTTTCAACTAGAATAAGTGTGTTTAAAGTCATTTATGTGCCTGAAATTGGTCAAAATTGAAGCTTTTGAGTAAGCAAAACTCTGTAAAAATGGCAATTTTGGTCACTCTGAGGGGTTAAAAAGTGGTTATTCTACATGAGGCACGATCCATTTGACATTTTGAATCATTTTTGGTATAGTGCGAAAAATTAATTTTCTGATGAAAAACGAGGACTCCTGACCTGTCGAACGTGCCCCAAATGGTCCATATCGATGAAATTTTAACATTTAATCTTTTGACTCCAGACGACTGTTGGATGTGAATTAAGACTTTTTCAACTAAAATAGGTGTGTTTAAAGTCATTTATGTGCCTGAAATTAGCCAAAATTGAAGCTTTTGAGTAAGCAAAACTCTGTAAAAATGGCAATTTTGGTCACTCTGAGGGGTTAAAAAGTGGTTATTCAACATGCGGCACGATCGATTTGACATTTTTAATAATTTTTGGTACAGTTCAAAAAATTATTTTTCTGATGAAAAACGATGACTCCGGACCTGTCGAACCTTCCCAAAATGGTCAATATGGATGAAATTTTAACATTTAATCTTTTGACTCCAAATGACTGTTGGATGTGAATTATGACTTTTTCAACTAAAATAAGTGTGTTTAAAGTCATTTATGTGCCTGAAATTGGTCAAAATTGAAGCTTTTGAGTAAGCAAAACTCTGTAAAAATGGCAATTTTGTTCACTCTGAGGGGTTAAAAAGTGGTTATTCAACATGAGGCACGATCTATTTGACATTTTGAATCATTTTTGGTACAGTCCTAAAAATTAATTTTCTGATGAAAAACAATGACTCCGGACCTGTCGAACGTCCCCAAAATGGTCCATATCGATGAAATTTTAACATTTAATCTTTTGACTCCAAACGACTGTTGGATGTGAATTATGACTTTTTCAACTAAAATAAGTGTGTTTAAAGTCATTTATGTGCCTGAAATTTGTCAAAATTGAAGCTTTTGAGTAAGCAAAACTCTGTAAAAATGGCAATTTTGGTCACTCTGAGGGGTTAAAAAGTGGTTATTCAACATGAGGCACGATCCATTTGACATTTTGAATAATTTTTGGTATAGTCCGAATAATTAATTTTCTGATGAAAAACGATGACTCCGGACCTGTCGAAGGTGCCCAAAATGGTCCATATCGATAAAATTTTAACATTTAATCTTTTGACTCCAGACGAGTGTTGGATGTGAATTATGACTTTTTCAATTTAAATAAGTGTGTTTAAAGTCATTTATGTGCCTGAAATTGGTTAAAATTGAAGCTTTTGAGTAAGCAAAACTCTGTAAAAATGGCAATTTTGGTCACTCTGAGGGGTAAAAAAGTGGTTATTCAACATGAGGCACGATCCATTTGACATTTTGAATCATTTTTGGTACAGTCCAAAAAATTCATTTTCTGATGAAAAACGATGACTCCGGACCTGTCGAACATCCCCAAAATGGTCCATATTGATGAAATTTTAACATTTAATCTTTTGATTCCAAACGACTGTTGGATGTGAATTATGACTTTTTCAACTAAAATAAGTGTGTTTAAAGTCATTTATGTGCCTGAAATTGGTCAAAATTGAAGCTTTTGAGTAAGCAAAACTCTGTAAAAATGGCAATTTTGTTCACTCTGAGGGGTTAAAAACTGGTTATTCAACATGAGGCACGATCCATCTGACATTTTGAATCATTTTTGGTACAGTCCGAAAAATGTATTTTCTGATGAAAAACGATGACTCCGGACCTGTCGAACGTTCCTAAAATGGTCAATATGGATGAAATTTTAACATTTAATCTTTTGACTCCAAACAACTGTTGGATGTGAATTATGACTTTTTCAACTAAAATAAGTGTGTTTAAAGTCATTTATGTGCCTGAAATTGGTCAAAATTGAAGCTTTTGAGTAAGCAAAACTCTGTAAAAATGGCAATTTTGGTCACTCTGAGGGGTTAAAAAGTGGTTATTCAACATGAGGCACGATCCATTTGACATTTTGAATCATTTTTGGTATAGTCCGAAAAATTAATTTTCTGATGAAAAACGATGACTCCGGACCTGTCGAAGGTGCCCAAAATGGTCCATATCGATGAAATTTTAACATTTAATCTTTTGACTCCAGACGACTGTTGGATGTGAATTATGACTTTTTCAATTAAAATAAGTGTGTTTAAAGTCATTTATGTGCCTGAAATTGGTTAAAATTTAAGCTTTTGAGTAAGCAAAACTCTGTAAAAATGGCAATTTTGGTCACTCTGAGGGGTAAAAAAGTGGTTATTCAACATGAGGCACGATCCATTTGACATTTTGAATCATTTTTGGTACAGTCCAAAAAATTCATTTTCTGATGAAAAACGATGACTCCGGACCTGTCGAACATCCCCAAAATGGTCCATATGGATGAAATTTTAACATTTAATCTTTTGATTCCAAACGACTGTTGGATGTGAATTATGACTTTTTCAACTAAAATAAGTGTGTTTAAAGTCATTTATGTGCCTGAAATTGGTCAAAATTGAAGCTTTTGAGTAAGCAAAACTCTGTAAAAATGGCAATTTTGGTCACTCTGAGGGGTTAAAAAGTGGTTATTCTACATGAGGCACGATCCATTTGACATTTTGAATCATTTTTGGTATAGTGCGAAAAATTAATTTTCTGATGAAAAACGAGGACTCCTGACCTGTCGAACGTGCCCCAAATGGTCCATATCGATGAAATTTTAACATTTAATCTTTTGACTCCAGACGACTGTTGGATGTGAATTAAGACTTTTTCAACTAAAATAGGTGTGTTTAAGGTCATTTATGTGCCTGAAATTAGCCAAAATTGAAGCTTTTGAGTAAGCAAAACTCTGTAAAAATGGCAATTTTGGTCACTCTGAGGGGTTAAAAAGTGGTTATTCAACATGCGGCACGATCCATTTGACATTTTTAATAATTTTTGGTACAGTTCAAAAAATTATTTTTCTGATGAAAAACGATGACTCCGGACCTGTCGAACCTTCCCAAAATGGTCAATATGGATGAAATTTTACATTTAATCTTTTGACTCCAAATGACTGTTGGATGTGAATTATGACTTTTTCAACTAAAATAAGTGTGTTTAAAGTCATTTATGTGCCTGAAATTGGTCAAAATTGAAGCTTTTGAGTAAGCAAAACTCTGTAAAAATGGCAATTTTGTTCACTCTGAGGGGTTAAAAAGTGGTTATTCAACATGAGGCACGATCTATTTGACATTTTGAATCATTTTTGGTACAGTCCTAAAAATTAATTTTCTGATGAAAAACAATGACTCCGGACCTGTCGAACGTCCCCAAAATGGTCCATATCGATGAAATTTTAACATTTAATCTTTTGACTCCAAACGACTGTTGGATGTGAATTATGACTTTTTCAACTTAAATAAGTGTGTTTAAAGTCATTTATGTGCCTGAAATTTGTCAAAATTGAAGCTTTTGAGTAAGCAAAACTCTGTAAAAATGGCAATTTTGGTCACTCTGAGGGGTTAAAAAGTGGTTATTCAACATGAGGCACGATCCATTTGACATTTTGAATAATTTTTGGTATAGTCCGAATAATTAATTTTCTGATGAAAAACGATGACTCCGGACCTGTCGAAGGTGCCCAAAATGGTCCATATCGATAAAATTTTAACATTTAATCTTTTGACTCCAGACGAGTGTTGGATGTGAATTATGACTTTTTCAATTTAAATAAGTGTGTTTAAAGTCATTTATGTGCCTGAAATTGGTTAAAATTGAAGCTTTTGAGTAAGCAAAACTCTGTAAAAATGGCAATTTTGGTCACTCTGAGGGGTAAAAAAGTGGTTATTCAACATGAGGCACGATCCATTTGACATTTTGAATCATTTTTGGTACAGTCCAAAAAATTCATTTTCTGATGAAAAACGATGACTCCGGACCTGTCGAACATCCCCAAAAGGGTCCATATTGATGAAATTTTAACATTTAATCTTTTGATTCCAAACGACTGTTGGATGTGAATTATGACTTTTTCAACTAAAATAAGTGTGTTTAAAGTCATTTATGTGCCTGAAATTGGTCAAAATTGAAGCTTTTGAGTAAGCAAAACTCTGTAAAAATGGCAATTTTGTTCACTCTGAGGGGTTAAAAACTGGTTATTCAACATGAGGCACGATCCATCTGACATTTTGAATCATTTTTGGTACAGTCCGAAAAATGTATTTTCTGATGAAAAACGATGACTCCGGACCTGTCGAACGTTCCTAAAATGGTCAATATGGATGAAATTTTAACATTTAATCTTTTGACTCCAAACAACTGTTGGATGTGAATTATGACTTTTTCAACTAAAATAAGTGTGTTTAAAGTCATTTATGTGCCTGAAATTGGTCAAAATTGAAGCTTTTGAGTAAGCAAAACTCTGTAAAAATGGCAATTTTGGTCACTCTGAGGGGTTAAAAAGTGGTTATTCAACATGAGGCACGATCCATTTGACATTTTGAATCATTTTTGGTATAGTCCGAAAAATTAATTTTCTGATGAAAAACGATGACTCCGGACCTGTCGAAGGTGCCCAAAATGGTCCATATCGATGAAATTTTAACATTTAATCTTTTGACTCCAAACGACTGTTGGATGTGAATTATGACTTTTTCAACTAAAATAAGTGTGTTTAAAGTCATTTATGTGCCTGAAATTTGTCAAAATTGAAGCTTTTGAGTAAGCAAAACTCTGTAAAAATGGCAATTTTGGTCACTCTGAGGGGTAAAAAAGTGGTTATTCAACATGAGGCACGATCCATTTGACATTTTGAATCATTTTTGGTACAGTCCAAAAAATTCATTTTCTGATGAAAAACGATGACTCCGGACCTGTCGAACATCCCCAAAATGGTCCATATTGATGAAATTTTAACATTTAATCTTTTGATTCCAAACGACTGTTGGATGTGAATTATGACTTTTTCAACTAAAATAAGTGTGTTTAAAGTCATTTATGTGCCTGAAATTGGTCAAAATTGAAGCTTTTGAGTAAGCAAAACTCTGTAAAAATGGCAATTTTGTTCACTCTGAGGGGTTAAAAAGTGGTTATTCAACATGAGGCACGATCTATTTGACATTTTGAATCATTTTTGGTACAGTCCTAAAAATTAATTTTCTGATGAAAAACAATGACTCCGGACCTGTCGAACGTCCCCAAAATGGTCCATATCGATGAAATTTTAACATTTAATCTTTTGACTCCAAACGACTGTTGGATGTGAATTATGACTTTTTCAACTAAAATAAGTGTGTTTAAAGTCATTTATGTGCCTGAAATTTGTCAAAATTGAAGCTTTTGAGTAAGCAAAACTCTGTAAAAATGGCAATTTTGGTCACTCTGAGGGGTTAAAAAGTGGTTATTCAACATGAGGCACGATCCATTTGACATTTTGAATAATTTTTGGTATAGTCCGAATAATTAATTTTCTGATGAAAAACGATGACTCCGGACCTGTCGAAGGTGCCCAAAATGGTCCATATCGATAAAATTTTAACATTTAATCTTTTGACTCCAGACGAGTGTTGGATGTGAATTATGACTTTTTCAATTTAAATAAGTGTGTTTAAAGTCATTTATGTGCCTGAAATTGGTTAAAATTGAAGCTTTTGAGTAAGCAAAACTCTGTAAAAATGGCAATTTTGGTCACTCTGAGGGGTAAAAAAGTGGTTATTCAACATGAGGCACGATCCATTTGACATTTTGAATCATTTTTGGTACAGTCCAAAAAATTCATTTTCTGATGAAAAACGATGACTCCGGACCTGTCGAACATCCCCAAAATGGTCCATATTGATGAAATTTTAACATTTAATCTTTTGATTCCAAACGACTGTTGGATGTGAATTATGACTTTTTCAACTAAAATAAGTGTGTTTAAAGTCATTTATGTGCCTGAAATTGGTCAAAATTGAAGCTTTTGAGTAAGCAAAACTCTGTAAAAATGGCAATTTTGTTCACTCTGAGGGGTTAAAAACTGGTTATTCAACATGAGGCACGATCCATCTGACATTTTGAATCATTTTTGGTACAGTCCGAAAAATGTATTTTCTGATGAAAAACGATGACTCCGGACCTGTCGAACGTTCCTAAAATGGTCAATATGGATGAAATTTTAACATTTAATCTTTTGACTCCAAACAACTGTTGGATGTGAATTATGACTTTTTCAACTAAAATAAGTGTGTTTAAAGTCATTTATGTGCCTGAAATTGGTCAAAATTGAAGCTTTTGAGTAAGCAAAACTCTGTAAAAATGGCAATTTTGGTCACTCTGAGGGGTTAAAAAGTGGTTATTCAACATGAGGCACGATCCATTTGACATTTTGAATCATTTTTGGTATAGTCCGAAAAATTAATTTTCTGATGAAAAACGATGACTCCGGACCTGTCGAAGGTGCCCAAAATGGTCCATATCGATGAAATTTTAACATTTAATCTTTTGACTCCAGACGACTGTTGGATGTGAATTATGACTTTTTCAATTAAAATAAGTGTGTTTAAAGTCATTTATGTGCCTGAAATTGGTTAAAATTTAAGCTTTTGAGTAAGCAAAACTCTGTAAAAATGGCAATTTTGGTCACTCTGAGGGGTAAAAAAGTGGTTATTCAACATGAGGCACGATCCATTTGACATTTTGAATCATTTTTGGTACAGTCCAAAAAATTCATTTTCTGATGAAAAACGATGACTCCGGACCTGTCGAACATCCCCAAAATGGTCCATATTGATGAAATTTTAACATTTAATCTTTTGATTCCAAACGACTGTTGGATGTGAATTATGACTTTTTCAACTAAAATAAGTGTGTTTAAAGTCATTTATGTGCCTGAAATTGGTCAAAATTGAAGCTTTTGAGTAAGCAAAACTCTGTAAAAATGGCAATTTTGGTCACTCTGAGGGGTTAAAAAGTGGTTATTCTACATGAGGCACGATCCATTTGACATTTTGAATCATTTTTGGTATAGTGCGAAAAATTAATTTTCTGATGAAAAACGAGGACTCCTGACCTGTCGAACGTGCCCCAAATGGTCCATATCGATGAAATTTTAACATTTAATCTTTTGACTCCAGACGACTGTTGGATGTGAATTAAGACTTTTTCAACTAAAATAGGTGTGTTTAAGGTCATTTATGTGCCTGAAATTAGCCAAAATTGAAGCTTTTGAGTAAGCAAAACTCTGTAAAAATGGCAATTTTGGTCACTCTGAGGGGTTAAAAAGTGGTTATTCAACATGCGGCACGATCCATTTGACATTTTTAATAATTTTTGGTACAGTTCAAAAAATTATTTTTCTGATGAAAAACGATGACTCCGGACCTGTCGAACCTTCCCAAAATGGTCAATATGGATGAAATTTTACATTTAATCTTTTGACTCCAAATGACTGTTGGATGTGAATTATGACTTTTTCAACTAAAATAAGTGTGTTTAAAGTCATTTATGTGCCTGAAATTGGTCAAAATTGAAGCTTTTGAGTAAGCAAAACTCTGTAAAAATGGCAATTTTGTTCACTCTGAGGGGTTAAAAAGTGGTTATTCAACATGAGGCACGATCTATTTGACATTTTGAATCATTTTTGGTACAGTCCTAAAAATTAATTTTCTGATGAAAAACAATGACTCCGGACCTGTCGAACGTCCCCAAAATGGTCCATATCGATGAAATTTTAACATTTAATCTTTTGACTCCAAACGACTGTTGGATGTGAATTATGACTTTTTCAACTAAAATAAGTGTGTTTAAAGTCATTTATGTGCCTGAAATTTGTCAAAATTGAAGCTTTTGAGTAAGCAAAACTCTGTAAAAATGGCAATTTTGGTCACTCTGAGGGGTAAAAAAGTGGTTATTCAACATGAGGCACGATCCATTTGACATTTTGAATCATTTTTGGTACAGTCCAAAAAATTCATTTTCTGATGAAAAACGATGACTCCGGACCTGTCGAACATCCCCAAAATGGTCCATATTGATGAAATTTTAACATTTAATCTTTTGATTCCAAACGACTGTTGGATGTGAATTATGACTTTTTCAACTAAAATAAGTGTGTTTAAAGTCATTTATGTGCCTGAAATTGGTCAAAATTGAAGCTTTTGAGTAAGCAAAACTCTGTAAAAATTGCAATTTTGTTCACTCTGAGGGGTTAAAAACTGGTTATTCAACATGAGGCACGATCCATCTGACATTTTGAATCATTTTTGGTACAGTCCGAAAAATGTATTTTCTGATGAAAAACGATGACTCCGGACCTGTCGAACGTTCCTAAAATGGTCAATATGGATGAAATTTTAACATTTAATCTTTTGACTCCAAACAACTGTTGGATGTGAATTATGACTTTTTCAACTAAAATAAGTGTGTTTAAAGTCATTTATGTGCCTGAAATTGGTCAAAATTGAAGCTTTTGAGTAAGCAAAACTCTGTAAAAATGGCAATTTTGGTCACTCTGAGGGGTTAAAAAGTGGTTATTCAACATGAGGCACGATCCATTTGACATTTTGAATCATTTTTGGTATAGTCCGAAAAATTAATTTTCTGATGAAAAACGATGACTCCGGACCTGTCGAAGGTGCCCAAAATGGTCCATATCGATGAAATTTTAACATTTAATCTTTTGACTCCAAACGACTGTTGGATGTGAATTATGACTTTTTCAACTAAAATAAGTGTGTTTAAAGTCATTTATGTGCCTGAAATTTGTCAAAATTGAAGCTTTTGAGTAAGCAAAACTCTGTAAAAATGGCAATTTTGGTCACTCTGAGGGGTTAAAAAGTGGTTATTCAACATGAGGCACGATCCATTTGACATTTTGAATCATTTTTGGTATAGTCCGAAAAATTAATTTTCTGATGAAAAACGATGACTCCGGACCTGTCGAAGGTGCCCAAAATGGTCCATATCGATGAAATTTTAACATTTAATCTTTTGACTCCAGACGACTGTTGGATGTGAATTATGACTTTTTCAATTAAAATAAGTGTGTTTAAAGTCATTTATGTGCCTGAAATTGGTTAAAATTTAAGCTTTTGAGTAAGCAAAACTCTGTAAAAATGGCAATTTTGGTCACTCTGAGGGGTAAAAAAGTGGTTATTCAACATGAGGCACGATCCATTTGACATTTTGAATCATTTTTGGTACAGTCCAAAAAATTCATTTTCTGATGAAAAACGATGACTCCGGACCTGTCGAACATCCCCAAAATGGTCCATATTGATGAAATTTTAACATTTAATCTTTTGATTCCAAACGACTGTTGGATGTGAATTATGACTTTTTCAACTAAAATAAGTGTGTTTAAAGTCATTTATGTGCCTGAAATTGGTCAAAATTGAAGCTTTTGAGTAAGCAAAACTCTGTAAAAATGGCAATTTTGGTCACTCTGAGGGGTTAAAAAGTGGTTATTCTACATGAGGCACGATCCATTTGACATTTTGAATCATTTTTGGTATAGTGCGAAAAATTAATTTTCTGATGAAAAACGAGGACTCCTGACCTGTCGAACGTGCCCCAAATGGTCCATATCGATGAAATTTTAACATTTAATCTTTTGACTCCAGACGACTGTTGGATGTGAATTAAGACTTTTTCAACTAAAATAGGTGTGTTTAAGGTCATTTATGTGCCTGAAATTAGCCAAAATTGAAGCTTTTGAGTAAGCAAAACTCTGTAAAAATGGCAATTTTGGTCACTCTGAGGGGTTAAAAAGTGGTTATTCAACATGAGGCACGATCCATTTGACATTTTGAATCATTTTTGGTATAGTCCGAAAAATTAATTTTCTGATGAAAAACGATGACTCCGGACCTGTCGAAGGTGCCCTAAATGGTCCATATCGATGACATTTTAACATTTAATCTTTTGACTCCAGACGACTGTTGGATGTGAATTAAGACTTTTTCAACTAAAATAAGTGTGTTTAAGGTCATTTATGTGCCTTAAATTGGTCAAAATTGAAGCTTTTGAGTAAGCAAAACTCTGTAAAAATGGCAATTTTGGTCACAGAGGGGTTAAAGAGTGGTTATTCAACATGAGGCACGATCCATTTGACATTTTGAAATATTTTTGGTACAGTATTAAAAAGTTATTTTTCTGATGAAAAATGATGACTCCGGACCTTTCGAACGTCCCCAAAATGGTCCGTATCGATGAAATTTTAACATTTAATCTTTTGACTCCAAACGACTGTTGGATGTAAATTCAGACTTTTTCAACTAAAATAAGTGTGTTTAAAGTCATTTATGTGCCTGAAACTGGTCAAAATTGAAGCTTTTGAGTAAGCAAAACTCTGTAAAAATGGCAATTTTGGTCACTCTGAGGGGTTAAAAAGTGGTTATTCAACATGAGGCACGATCCATTTGACATTTTGAATCATTTTTGGTACAGTCCGAAAAATTTATTTTCTGATGAAAAACGATGACTCCGGACCTGTCGAACGTTCCCAAAATGGTCAATATGGATGAAATTTTAACATTTAATCTTTTGACTCCAAATGACTGTTGGATGTGAGTTATGACTTTTTCAACTAAAATAAGTGTGTTTAAAGTCATTTATGTGCCTGAAATTGGTCAAAATTGAAGCTTTTGAGTAAGCAAAACTCTGTAAAAATGGCAATTTTGGTCACTCTGAGGGGTTATAAAGTGGTTATTCAACATGAGGCACGATCCATTTGACATTTTGAATAATTTTTGGTATAGTCCGAAAAATTAATTTTCTGATGAAAAACGATGACTCCGGACCTGTCGAACGTGCCCTAAATGGTCCATATCGATGACATTTTAACATTTAATCTTTTGACTCCAGACGACTGTTGGATGTGAATTATGACTTTTTCAACTAAAATAAGTGTGTTTAAAGTCATTTATGTGCCTGAAATTAGTCAAAATTGAAGCTTTTGAGTAAGCAAAACTCTGTAAAAATGGCAATTTTGGTCACTCTGAGGGGTTAAAAAGAGGTTATTCAACATGAGGCACGATCCATTTGACATTTTGAATCATTTTTGGTAGAGTCCGAAAAATTATTTTTCTGATGAAAAACGATGACTCCGGACCTGTCGAACGTTCCCAAAATGGTCAATATGGATGAAATTTTAACATTTAATCTTTTGACTCCAAATGACTGTTGGATGTGAATTATGACTTTTTCAACTAAAATAAGTGTGTTTAAAGTCATTTATGTGCCTGAAATTAGTCAAAATTGAAGCTTTTGAGTAAGCAAAACTCTGTAAAAATGGCAATTTTGGTCACTCTGAGGGAATAAAAAGTGGTTATTCAACATGAGGCACGATCCATTTGACATTTTGAATAATTTTTGGTACAGTCTGAAAAATAATTTTCTGATGAAAAACGATGACTCTGGACCTGTCGAACGTTCCCAAAATGGACAATATGGATGAAATTTTAACATTTAATCTTTTGACACCAAATGACTGTTGGATGTGAATTATGACTTTTTCAACTAAAATAAGTGTGTTTAAAGTCATTTATGTGCCTGAAATTGGTCAAAATTGAAGCTTTTGAGTAAGCAAAACTCTGTAAAAATGGCAATTTTGGTCACTCTGAGGGGTTAAAAAGTGGTTATTCAACATGAGGCACGATCCATTTGACATTTTGAATCATTTTTGGTACAGTCCCAAAAATCCATTTTCTGATGAAAAACGATGACTCCGGACCTGTCGAACGTTCCCAAAATGGTCAATATGGATGAAATTTTAACATTTAATCTTTTGACTCCAAATGACTGTTGGATGTGAATCATGACTTTTTCAACTAAAATAAGTGTGTTTAAAGTCATTTATGTGCCTGAAATTAGTCAAAATTGAAGCTTTTGAGTAAGCAAAACTCTGTAAAAATGGCAATTTTGGTCACTCTGAGGGAATAAAAAGTGGTTATTCAACATGAGGCACGATCCATTTGACATTTTGAATAATTTTTGGTACAGTCCAAAAAATAATTTTCTGATGAAAAACGATGACTCTGGACCTGTCGAACGTTCCCAAAATGGACAATATGGATGAAATTTTAACATTTAATCTTTTGACTCCAAATGACTGTTGGATGTGAATTATGACTTTTTCAACTAAAATAAGTGTGTTTAAAGTCATTTATGTGCCTGAAATTTGTCAAAATTGAAGCTTTTGAGTAAGCAAAACTCTGTAAAAATGGCAATTTTGTTCACTCTGAGGGGTTAAAAAGTGGTTATTCAACATGAGGCACGATCCATTTGACATTTTGAATCATTTTTGGTACAGTCCAAAAAATTCATTTTCTGATGAAAAACAATGACTCCGGACCTGTCGAACATCCCCAAAATGGTCCATATTGATGAAATTTTAACATTTAATCTTTTGATTCCAAACGACTGTTGGATGTGAATTATGACTTTTTCAACTAAAATAAGTGTGTTTAAAGTCATTTATGTGCCTGAAATTGGTCAAAATTGAAGCTTTTGAGTAAGCAAAACTCTGTAAAAATGGCAATTTTGGTCACTCTGAGGGGTTAAAAACTGGTTATTCAACATGAGGCACGATCCATTTGACATTTTGAATCATTTTTGGTACAGTCCGAAAAATTTACTTTCTGATGAAAAACGATGACTCCGGACCTGTCGAACGTTCCTAAAATGGTCAATATGGATGAAATTTTAACATTTAATCTTTTGACTCCAAATGACTGTTGGATGTGAATTATGAATTTTTCAACTAAAATAAGTGTGTTTAAAGTCATTTATGTGCCTGAAATTGGTCAAAATTTAAGCTTTTGAGTAAGCAAAACTCTGTAAAAATGGCAATTTTGGTCACTCTGAGGGGTTAAAAAGTGGTTATTCTACATGAGGCACGATCCATTTGACATTTTGAATCATTTTTGGTATAGTGCGAAAAATTAATTTTCTGATGAAAAACGAGGACTCCTGACCTGTCGAACGTGCCCAAAATGGTCCATATCGATGAAATTTTAACATTTAATCTTTTGACTCCAGACGACTGTTGGATGTGAATTAAGACTTTTTCAACTAAAATAGGTGTGTTTAAAGTCATTTATGTGCCTGAAATTAGCCAAAATTGAAGCTTTTGAGTAAGCAAAACTCTGTAAAAATGGCAATTGTGGTCACTCTGAGGGGTTAAAAAGTGGTTATTCAACATGAGGCACTATCCATTTGACATTTTGAATCATTTTTGGTATAGTCCGAAAAATTAATTTTCTGATGAAAAACGGTGACTCCGGACCTGTCGAACGTCCCCCAAAATGGTCCATATCGATGACATTTTAACATTTAATCTTTTGACTCCAGACGACTGTTGGATGTGAATTAAGACTTTTTCAACTAAAATAAGTGTGTTTAAAGTCATTTATGTGCCTGAAATTGGTCAAAATTGAAGCTTTTGAGTAAGCAAAACTCTGTAAAAATGGCAATTTTGGTCACTCTGAGGGGTTATAAAGTGGTTATTCAACATGAGCAACGATCCATTTGACATTTTGAATCATTTTTGGTACAGTCCGAAAAATTATTTTTCTGATGAAAAACGATGACTCCGGACCTGTCGAACGTTCCCAAAATGGTCAATATGGATGAAATTTTAACATTTAATCTTTTGACTCCAAATGACTGTTGGATGTGAATTATGACTTTTTCAACTAAAATAAGTGTGTTTAAAGTCATTTATGTGCCTGAAATTAGTCAAAATTGAAGCTTTTGAGTAAGCAAAACTCTGTAAAAATGGCAATTTTGTTCACTCTGAGGGGTTAAAAAGTGGTTATTCAACATGAGGCACGATCTATTTGACATTTTGAATCATTTTTGGTACAGTCCTAAAAATTAATTTTCTGATGAAAAACAATGACTCCGGACCTGTCGAACATCCCCAAAATGGTCCATATCGATGAAATTTTAACATTTAATCTTTTGACTCCAAACGACTGTTGGATGTGAATTATGACTTTTTCAACTAAAATAAGTGTGTTTAAAGTCATTTATGTGCCTGAAATTTGTCAAAATTGAAGCTTTTGAGTAAGCAAAACTCTGTAAAAATGGCAATTTTGGTCACTCTGAGGGGTTAAAAAGTGGTTATTCAACATGAGGCACGATCCATTTGACATTTTGAATAATTTTTGGTATAGTCCGAATAATTAATTTTCTGATGAAAAACGATGACTCCGGACCTGTCGAAGGTGCCCAAAATGGTCCATATCGATAAAATTTTAACATTTAATCTTTTGACTCCAGACGAGTGTTGGATGTGAATTATGACTTTTTCAATTTAAATAAGTGTGTTTAAAGTCATTTATGTGCCTGAAATTGGTTAAAATTGAAGCTTTTGAGTAAGCAAAACTCTGTAAAAATGGAAATTTTGGTCACTCTGAGGGGTAAAAAAGTGGTTATTCAACATGAGGCACGATCCATTTGACATTTTGAATCATTTTTGGTACAGTCCAAAAAATTCATTTTCTGATGAAAAACGATGACTCCGGACCTGTCGAACATCCCCAAAATGGTCCATATTGATGAAATTTTAACATTTAATCTTTTGATTCCAAACGACTGTTGGATGTGAATTATGACTTTTTCAACTAAAATAAGTGTGTTTAAAGTCATTTATGTGCCTGAAATTGGTCAAAATTGAAGCTTTTGAGTAAGCAAAACTCTGTAAAAATGGCAATTTTGTTCACTCTGAGGGGTTAAAAACTGGTTATTCAACATGAGGCACGATCCATCTGACATTTTGAATCATTTTTGGTACAGTCCGAAAAATGTATTTTCTGATGAAAAACGATGACTCCGGACCTGTCGAACGTTCCTAAAATGGTCAATATGGATGAAATTTTAACATTTAATCTTTTGACTCCAAACAACTGTTGGATGTGAATTATGACTTTTTCAACTAAAATAAGTGTGTTTAAAGTCATTTATGTGCCTGAAATTGGTCAAAATTGAAGCTTTTGAGTAAGCAAAACTCTGTAAAAATGGCAATTTTGGTCACTCTGAGGGGTTAAAAAGTGGTTATTCAACATGAGGCACGATCCATTTGACATTTTGAATCATTTTTGGTATAGTCCGAAAAATTAATTTTCTGATGAAAAACGATGACTCCGGACCTGTCGAAGGTGCCCAAAATGGTCCATATCGATGAAATTTTAACATTTAATCTTTTGACTCCAAACGACTGTTGGATGTGAATTATGACTTTTTCAACTAAAATAAGTGTGTTTAAAGTCATTTATGTGCCTGAAATTTGTCAAAATTGAAGCTTTTGAGTAAGCAAAACTCTGTAAAAATGGCAATTTTGGTCACTCTGAGGGGTTAAAAAGTGGTTATTCAACATGAGGCACGATCCATTTGACATTTTGAATCATTTTTGGTA
Source organism: Lissotriton vulgaris (assembly GCF_964263255.1). Lineage (NCBI taxonomy): Eukaryota > Metazoa > Chordata > Amphibia > Caudata > Salamandridae > Lissotriton > Lissotriton vulgaris. The sequence goes on along the minus strand of NW_028247909.1, from coordinate 113,186 downwards.
TAGTCCGAAAAATTAATTTTCTGATGAAAAACGATGACTCCGGACCTGTCGAAGGTGCCCAAAATGGTCCATATCGATGAAATTTTAACATTTAATCTTTTGACTCCAGACGACTGTTGGATGTGAATTATGACTTTTTCAATTAAAATAAGTGTGTTTAAAGTCATTTATGTGCCTGAAATTGGTTAAAATGTAAGCTTTTGAGTAAGCAAAACTCTGTAAAAATGGCAATTTTGGTCACTCTGAGGGGTAAAAAAGTGGTTATTCAACATGAGGCACGATCCATTTGACATTTTGAATCATTTTTGGTACAGTCCAAAAAATTCATTTTCTGATGAAAAACGATGACTCCGGACCTGTCGAACATCCCCAAAATGGTCCATATTGATGAAATTTTAACATTTAATCTTTTGATTCCAAACGACTGTTGGATGTGAATTATGACTTTTTCAACTAAAATAAGTGTGTTTAAAGTCATTTATGTGCCTGAAATTGGTCAAAATTGAAGCTTTTGAGTAGCAAAACTCTGTAAAAATGGCAATTTTGGTCACTCTGAGGGGTTAAAAAGTGGTTATTCTACATGAGGCACGATCCATTTGACATTTTGAATCATTTTTGGTATAGTGCGAAAAATTAATTTTCTGATGAAAAACGAGGACTCCTGACCTGTCGAACGTGCCCCAAATGGTCCATATCGATGAAATTTTAACATTTAATCTTTTGACTCCAGACGACTGTTGGATGTGAATTAAGACTTTTTCAACTAAAATAGGTGTGTTTAAGGTCATTTATGTGCCTGAAATTAGCCAAAATTGAAGCTTTTGAGTAAGCAAAACTCTGTAAAAATGGCAATTTTGGTCACTCTGAGGGGTTAAAAAGTGGTTATTCAACATGCGGCACGATCCATTTGACATTTTTAATAATTTTTGGTACAGTTCAAAAAATTATTTTTCTGATGAAAAACGATGACTCCGGACCTGTCGAACCTTCCCAAAATGGTCAATATGGATGAAATTTTAACATTTAATCTTTTGACTCCAAATGACTGTTGGATGTGAATTATGACTTTTTCAACTAAAATAAGTGTGTTTAAAGTCATTTATGTGCCTGAAATTGGTCAAAATTGAAGCTTTTGAGTAAGCAAAACTCTGTAAAAATGGCAATTTTGTTCACTCTGAGGGGTTAAAAAGTGGTTATTCAACATGAGGCACGATCTATTTGACATTTTGAATCATTTTTGGTACAGTCCTAAAAATTAATTTTCTGATGAAAAACAATGACTCCGGACCTGTCGAACGTCCCCAAAATGGTCCATATCGATGAAATTTTAACATTTAATCTTTTGACTCCAAACGACTGTTGGATGTGAATTATGACTTTTTCAACTAAAATAAGTGTGTTTAAAGTCATTTATGTGCCTGAAATTTGTCAAAATTGAAGCTTTTGAGTAAGCAAAACTCTGTAAAAATGGCAATTTTGGTCACTCTGAGGGGTTAAAAAGTGGTTATTCAACATGAGGCACGATCCATTTGACATTTTGAATAATTTTTGGTATAGTCCGAATAATTAATTTTCTGATGAAAAACGATGACTCCGGACCTGTCGAAGGTGCCCAAAATGGTCCATATCGATAAAATTTTAACATTTAATCTTTTGACTCCAGACGAGTGTTGGATGTGAATTATGACTTTTTCAATTTAAATAAGTGTGTTTAAAGTCATTTATGTGCCTGAAATTGGTTAAAATTGAAGCTTTTGAGTAAGCAAAACTCTGTAAAAATGGCAATTTTGGTCACTCTGAGGGGTAAAAAAGTGGTTATTCAACATGAGGCACGATCCATTTGACATTTTGAATCATTTTTGGTACAGTCCAAAAAATTCATTTTCTGATGAAAAACGATGACTCCGGACCTGTCGAACATCCCCAAAATGGTCCATATTGATGAAATTTTAACATTTAATCTTTTGATTCCAAACGACTGTTGGATGTGAATTATGACTTTTTCAACTAAAATAAGTGTGTTTAAAGTCATTTATGTGCCTGAAATTGGTCAAAATTGAAGCTTTTGAGTAAGCAAAACTCTGTAAAAATGGCAATTTTGTTCACTCTGAGGGGTTAAAAACTGGTTATTCAACATGAGGCACGATCCATCTGACATTTTGAATCATTTTTGGTACAGTCCGAAAAATGTATTTTCTGATGAAAAACGATGACTCCGGACCTGTCGAACGTTCCTAAAATGGTCAATATGGATGAAATTTTAACATTTAATCTTTTGACTCCAAACAACTGTTGGATGTGAATTATGACTTTTTCAACTAAAATAAGTGTGTTTAAAGTCATTTATGTGCCTGAAATTGGTCAAAATTGAAGCTTTTGAGTAAGCAAAACTCTGTAAAAATGGCAATTTTGGTCACTCTGAGGGGTTAAAAAGTGGTTATTCAACATGAGGCACGATCCATTTGACATTTTGAATCATTTTTGGTATAGTCCGAAAAATTAATTTTCTGATGAAAAACGATGACTCCGGACCTGTCGAAGGTGCCCAAAATGGTCCATATCGATGAAATTTTAACATTTAATCTTTTGACTCCAAACGACTGTTGGATGTGAATTATGACTTTTTCAACTAAAATAAGTGTGTTTAAAGTCATTTATGTGCCTGAAATTTGTCAAAATTGAAGCTTTTGAGTAAGCAAAACTCTGTAAAAATGGCAATTTTGGTCACTCTGAGGGGTTAAAAAGTGGTTATTCAACATGAGGCACGATCCATTTGACATTTTGAATCATTTTTGGTATAGTCCGAAAAATTAATTTTCTGATGAAAAACGATGACTCCGGACCTGTCGAAGGTGCCCAAAATGGTCCATATCGATGAAATTTTAACATTTAATCTTTTGACTCCAGACGACTGTTGGATGTGAATTATGACTTTTTCAATTAAAATAAGTGTGTTTAAAGTCATTTATGTGCCTGAAATTGGTTAAAATTTAAGCTTTTGAGTAAGAAAAACTCTGTAAAAATGGCAATTTTGGTCACTCTGAGGGGTAAAAAAGTGGTTATTCAACATGAGGCACGATCCATTTGACATTTTGAATCATTTTTGGTACAGTCCGAAAAATTCATTTTCTGATGAAAAACGATGACTCCGGACCTGTCGAACATCCCCAAAATGGTCCATATTGATGAAATTTTAACATTTAATCTTTTGACTCCAAACGACTGTTGGATGTGAATTATGACTTTTTCAACTAAAATAAGTGTGTTTAAAGTCATTTATGTGCCTGAAATTGGTCAAAATTGAAGCTTTTGAGTAAGCAAAACTCTGTAAAAATGGCAATTTTGGTCACTCTGAGGGGTTAAAAAGAGTTTATTCTACATGAGGCACGATCCATTTGACATTTTGAATCATTTTTGGTATAGTCCGAAAAATTAATTTTCTGATGAAAAACGAGGACTCCTGACCTGTCGAACGTGCCCTAAATGGTCCATATCGATGACATTTTAACATTTAATCTTTTGACTCCAGACGAGTGTTGGATGTGAATTAAGACTTTTTCAACTAAAATAAGTGTGTTTAAAGTCATTTATGTGCCTGAAATTGGTCAAAATTGAAGCTTTTGAGTAAGCAAAACTCTGTAAAAATGGCAATTTTGGTCACAGAGGGGTTAAAGAGTGGTTATTCAACATGAGGCACGATCCATTTGACATTTTGAAATATTTTTGGTACAGTATTAAAAAGTTATTTTTCTGATGAAAAATGATGACTCCGGACCTTTCGAACGTCCCCAAAATGGTCCGTATCGATGAAATTTTAACATTTAATCTTTTGACTCCAAACGACTGTTGGATGTAAATTCAGACTTTTTCAACTAAAATAAGTGTGTTTAAAGTCATTTATGTGCCTGAAACTGGTCAAAATTGAAGCTTTTGAGTAAGCAAAACTCTGTAAAAATGGCAATTTTGGTCACTCTGAGGGGTTAAAAAGTGGTTATTCAACATGAGGCACGATCCATTTGACATTTTGAATCATTTTTGGTACAGTCCGAAAAATTTATTTTCTGATGAAAAACGATGACTCCGGACCTGTCGAACGTTCCCAAAATGGTCAATATGGATGAAATTTTAACATTTAATCTTTTGACTCCAAATGACTGTTGGATGTGAGTTATGACTTTTTCAACTAAAATAAGTGTGTTTAAAGTCATTTATGTGCCTGAAATTGGTCAAAATTGAAGCTTTTGAGTAAGCAAAACTCTGTAAAAATGGCAATTTTGGTCACTCTGAGGGGTTATAAAGTGGTTATTCAACATGAGGCACGATCCATTTGACATTTTGAATCATTTTTGGTAGAGTCCGAAAAATTATTTTTCTGATGAAAAACGATGACTCCGGACCTGTCGAACGTTCCCAAAATGGTCAATATGGATGAAATTTTAACATTTAATCTTTTGACTCCAAATGACTGTTGGATGTGAATCATGACTTTTTCAACTAAAATAAGTGTGTTTAAAGTCATTTATGTGCCTGAAATTAGTCAAAATTGAAGCTTTTGAGTAAGCAAAACTCTGTAAAAATGGCAATTTTGGTCACTCTGAGGGAATAAAAAGTGGTTATTCAACATGAGGCACGATCCATTTGACATTTTGAATAATTTTTGGTACAGTCCAAAAAATAATTTTCTGATGAAAAACGATGACTCTGGACCTGTCGAACGTTCCCAAAATGGACAATATGGATGAAATTTTAACATTTAATCTTTTGACTCCAAATGACTGTTGGATGTGAATTATGACTTTTTCAACTAAAATAAGTGTGTTTAAAGTCATTTATGTGCCTGAAATTTGTCAAAATTGAAGCTTTTGAGTAAGCAAAACTCTGTAAAAATGGCAATTTTGTTCACTCTGAGGGGTTAAAAAGTGGTTATTCAACATGAGGCACGATCCATTTGACATTTTGAATCATTTTTGGTACAGTCCGAAAAATTTACTTTCTGATGAAAAACGATGACTCCGGACCTGTCGAACGTTCCTAAAATGGTCAATATGGATGAAATTTTAACATTTAATCTTTTGACTCCAAATGACTGTTGGATGTGAATTATGAATTTTTCAACTAAAATAAGTGTGTTTAAAGTCATTTATGTGCCTGAAATTGGTCAAAATTGAAGCTTTTGAGTAAGCAAAACTCTGTAAAAATGGCAATTTTGGTCACTCTGAGGGGTTAAAAAGTGGTTATTCTACATGAGGCACGATCCATTTGACATTTTGAATCATTTTTGGTATAGTGCGAAAAATTAATTTTCTGATGAAAAACGAGGACTCCTGACCTGTCGAACGTGCCCAAAATGGTCCATATCGATGAAATTTTAACATTTAATCTTTTGACTCCAGACGACTGTTGGATGTGAATTAAGACTTTTTCAACTAAAATAGGTGTGTTTAAAGTCATTTATGTGCCTGAAATTAGCCAAAATTGAAGCTTTTGAGTAAGCAAAACTCTGTAAAAATGGCAATTGTGGTCACTCTGAGGGGTTAAAAAGTGGTTATTCAACATGAGGCACTATCCATTTGACATTTTGAATCATTTTTGGTATAGTCCGAAAAATTAATTTTCTGATGAAAAACGGTGACTCCGGACCTGTCGAACGTCCCCCAAAATGGTCCATATCGATGACATTTTAACATTTAATCTTTTGACTCCAAATGACTGTTGGATGTGAATTATGACTTTTTCAACTAAAATAAGTGTGTTTAAAGTCATTTATGTGCCTGAAATTGGTCAAAATTGAAGCTTTTGAGTAAGCAAAACTCTGTAAAAATGGCAATTTTGGTCACTCTGAGGGGTTATAAAGTGGTTATTCAACATGAGCAACGATCCATTTGACATTTTGAATCATTTTTGGTACAGTCCGAAAAATTATTTTTCTGATGAAAAACGATGACTCCGGACCTGTCGAACGTTCCCAAAATGGTCAATATGGATGAAATTTTAACATTTAATCTTTTGACTCCAAATGACTGTTGGATGTGAATTATGACTTTTTCAACTAAAATAAGTGTGTTTAAAGTCATTTATGTGCCTGAAATTAGTCAAAATTGAAGCTTTTGAGTAAGCAAAACTCTGTAAAAATGGCAATTTTGGTCACTCTGAGGGGTTAAAAAGTGGTTATTCAACATGAGGCACGATCCATTTGACATTTTGAATCATTTTTGGTAGAGTCCGAAAAATTATTTTTCTGATGAAAAACGATGACTCCGGACCTGTCGAACGTTCCCAAAATGGTCAATATGGATGAAATTTTAACATTTAATCTTTTGACTCCAAATGACTGTTGGATGTGAATCATGACTTTTTCAACTAAAATAAGTGTGTTTAAAGTCATTTATGTGCCTGAAATTAGTCAAAATTGAAGCTTTTGAGTAAGCAAAACTCTGTAAAAATGGCAATTTTGGTCACTCTGAGGGAATAAAAAGTGGTTATTCAACATGAGGCACGATCCATTTGACATTTTGAATAATTTTTGGTACAGTCCGAAAAATAATTTTCTGATGAAAAACGATGACTCTGGACCTGTCGAACGTTCCCAAAATGGACAATATGGATGAAATTTTAACATTTAATCTTTTGACTCCAAATGACTGTTGGATGTGAATTATGACTTTTTCAACTAAAATAAGTGTGTTTAAAGTCATTTATGTGCCTGAAATTTGTCAAAATTGAAGCTTTTGAGTAAGCAAAACTCTGTAAAAATGGCAATTTTGTTCACTCTGAGGGGTTAAAAAGTGGTTATTCAACAAGAGGCACGATCCATTTGACATTTTGAATAATTTTTGGTACAGTCCAAAAAATTCATTTTCTGATGAAAAAAACGATGACTCCGGACCTGTCGAACATCCCCAAAATGTTCCATATGGATGAAATTTTAACATTTAATCTTTTGATTCCAAACGACTGTTTCAACTAAAATAAGTGTGTTTAAAGTCATTTATGTGCCTGAAATTGGTCAAAATTGAAGCTTTTGAGTAAGCAAAACTCTGTAAAAATGGCAATTTTGGTCACTCTGAGGGGTTAAAAAGAGTTTATTCTACATGAGGCACGATCCATTTGACATTTTGAATCATTTTTGGTATAGTCCGAAAAATTAATTTTCTGATGAAAAACGAGGACTCCTGACCTGTCGAACGTGCCCTAAATGGTCCATATCGATGACATTTTAACATTTAATCTTTTGACTCCAGACGACTGTTGGATGTGAATTAAGACTTTTTCAACTAAAATAAGTGTGTTTAAAGTCATTTATGTGCCTGAAATTGGTCAAAATTGAAGCTTTTGAGTAAGCAAAACTCAGTAAAAATGGCAATTTTGGTCACTCTGAGGGGTTAAAGAGTGGTTATTCAACATGAGGCACGATCCATTTGACATTTTGAAATATTTTTGGTACAGTCCAAAAAATTCATTTTCTGATGAAAAACGGTGACTCCGGACCTGTCGAACGTCCCCCAAAATGGTCCATATCGATGACATTTTAACATTTAATCTTTTGACTCCAGACGACTGTTGGATGTGAATTAAGACTTTTTCAACTAAAATAAGTGTGTTTAAAGTCATTTATGTGCCTGAAATTGGTCAAAATTGAAGCTTTTGAGTAAGCAAAACTCTGTAAAAATGGCAATTTTGGTCACTCTGAGGGGTTAAAAAGTGGTTATTCAACATGAGGCACGATCCATTTGACATTTTTAATAATTTTTGGTACAGTTCGAAAAATTATTTTTCTGATGAAAAACGATGACTCCGGGCCTGTCAAACGTTCCCAAAATGGTCAATATGGATGAAATTTTAACATTTAATCTTTTAACTCCAAATGACTGTTGGATGTGAATTATGACTTTTTCAACTAAAATAAGTGTGTTTAAAGTCATTTATGTGCCTAAAATTAGTCAAAATTGAAGCTTTTGAGTAAGCAAAACTCTGTAAAAATGGCAATTTTGGTCACTCTGAAGGGTTAAAAAGTGGTTATTCAACATGAGGCACGATCCATTTGACATTTTGAATCATTTTTGGTACAGTCCAAAAATTAATTTTCTGATGAAAAACAATGACTCCGGACCTGTCGAACGTTCCCAAAATGGTCAATATGGATGAAATTTTAACATTTAATCTTTTGACTCCAAATGACTGTTGGATGTGAGTTATGACTTTTTCAACTAAAATAAGTGTGTTTAAAGTCATTTATGTGCCTGAAATTGGTCAAAATTGAAGCTTTTGAGTAAGCAAAACTCTGTAAAAATGGCAATTTTGGTCACTCTGAGGGGTTAAAAAGTGGTTATTCAACATGAGGCACGATCCATTTGATATTTTGAATCATTTTTGGTACAGTCCGAAAATTTATTTTTCTGATGAAAAACGATGACTCCGGACCTGTCGAACGTTCCCAAAATGGTCAATATGGATGAGATTTTAACATTTAATCTTTTGACTCCAAATGACTGTTGGATGTGAATTATGACTTTTTCAACTAAAATAAGTGTGCTTAAAGTCATTTATGTGCCTGAAATTGGTCAAAATTGAAGCTTTTGAGTAAGCAAAAACTCTGTAAAAATGGCAATATTGGTCACTCTGAGGGGTTAAAAAGTGGTTATTCAACATGAGGCACGATCCATTTGACATTTTGAATTATTTTTGGTACAGTCCTAAAAATTAATTTTCTGATGAAAAACAATGACTCCGGACCTGTCGAACGTCCCCAAAATGGTCCATATCGATGAAATTTTAACATTTAATCTTTTCACTCCAAACGACTGTTGGATGTGAATTATGACTTTTTCAACTAAAATAAGTGTGTTTAAAGTCATTTATGTGCCTGAAATTTGTCAAAATTGAAGCTTTTGAGTAAGCAAAACTCTGTAAAAATGGCAATTTTGGTCACTCTGAGGGGTTAAAAAGTGGTTATTCAACATGAGGCACGATCCATTTGACATTTTGAATCATTTTTGGTATAGTCCGAAAAATTAATTTTCTGATGAAAAACGATGACTCCGGACCTGTCGAAGGTGCCCAAAATGGTCCATATCGATGAAATTTTAACATTTAATCTTTTGACTCCAGACGACTGTTGGATGTGAATTATGACTTTTTCAATTAAAATAAGTGTGTTTAAAGTCATTTATGTGCCTGAAATTGGTTAAAATTTAAGCTTTTGAGTAAGCAAAACTCTGTAAAAATGGCAATTTTGGTCACTCTGAGGGGTAAAAAAGTGGTTATTCAACATGAGGCACGATCCATTTGACATTTTGAATCATTTTTGGTACAGTCCAAAAAATTCATTTTCTGATGAAAAACGATGACTCCGGACCTGTCGAAAATCCCCAAAATGGTCCATATTGATGAAATTTTAACATTTAATCTTTTGATTCCAAACGACTGTTGGATGTGATTTATGACTTTTTCAACTAAAATAAGTGTGTTTAAAGTCATTTATGTGCCTGAAATTGGTCAAAATTGAAGCTTTTGAGTAAGCAAAACTCTGTAAAAATGGCAATTTTGGTCACTCTGAGGGGTTAAAAAGTGGTTATTCAACATGAGGCACGATCCATTTGACATTTTGAATCATTTTTGGTATAGTCCGAAAAATTAATTTTCTGATGAAAAACGATGACTCCGGACCTGTCGAAGGTGCCCAAAATGGTCCATATCGATGAAATTTTAACATTTAATCTTTTGACTCCAGACGACTGTTGGATGTGAATTATGACTTTTTCAATTAAAATAAGTGTGTTTAAAGTCATTTATGTGCCTGAAATTGGTTAAAATTTAAGCTTTTGAGTAAGCAAAACTCTGTAAAAATGGCAATTTTGGTCACTCTGAGGGGTAAAAAAGTGGTTATTCAACATGAGGCACGATCCATTTGACATTTTGAATCATTTTTGGTACAGTCCAAAAAATTCATTTTCTGATGAAAAACGATGACTCCGGACCTGTCGAAAATCCCCAAAATGGTCCATATTGATGAAATTTTAACATTTAATCTTTTGATTCCAAACGACTGTTGGATGTGATTTATGACTTTTTCAACTAAAATAAGTGTGTTTAAAGTCATTTATGTGCCTGAAATTGGTCAAAATTGAAGCTTTTGAGTAAGCAAAACTCTGTAAAAATGGCAATTTTGGTCACTCTGAGGGGTTAAAAAGTGGTTATTCAACATGAGGCACGATCCATTTGACATTTTGAATCATTTTTGGTATAGTCCGAAAACTTAATTTTCTGATGAAAAACGATGACTCCGGACCTGTCGAAGGTGCCCAAAATGGTCCATATCGATGAAATTTTAACATTTAATCTTTTGACTCCAGACGACTGTTGGATGTGAATTATGACTTTTTCAATTAAAATAAGTGTGTTTAAAGTCATTTATGTGCCTGAAATTGGTTAAAATTTAAGCTTTTGAGTAAGCAAAACTCTGTAAAAATGGCAATTTTGGTCACTCTGAGGGGTAAAAAAGTGGTTATTCAACATGAGGCACGATCCATTTGACATTTTGAATCATTTTTGGTACAGTCCGAAAAATTCATTTTCTGATGAAAAACGATGACTCCGGACCTGTCGAACATCCCCAAAATGGTCCATATTGATGAAATTTTAACATTTAATCTTTTGATTCCAAACGACTGTTGGATGTGAATTAAGACTTTTTCAACTAGAATAAGTGTGTTTAAAGTCATTTATGTGCCTGAAATTGGTCAAAATTGAAGCTTTTGAGTAAGCAAAACTCTGTAAAAATGGCAATTTTGGTCACTCTGAGGGGTTAAAAAGTGGTTATTCTACATGAGGCACGATCCATTTGACATTTTGAATCATTTTTGGTATAGTGCGAAAAATTAATTTTCTGATGAAAAACGAGGACTCCTGACCTGTCGAACGTGCCCCAAATGGTCCATATCGATGAAATTTTAACATTTAATCTTTTGACTCCAGACGACTGTTGGATGTGAATTAAGACTTTTTCAACTAAAATAGGTGTGTTTAAAGTCATTTATGTGCCTGAAATTAGCCAAAATTGAAGCTTTTGAGTAAGCAAAACTCTGTAAAAATGGCAATTTTGGTCACTCTGAGGGGTTAAAAAGTGGTTATTCAACATGAGGCACGATCCATTTGACATTTTTAATAATTTTTGGTACAGTTCAAAAAATTATTTTTCTGATGAAAAACGATGACTCCGGACCTGTCGAACCTTCCCAAAATGGTCAATATGGATGAAATTTTAACATTTAATCTTTTGACTCCAAATGACTGTTGGATGTGAATTATGACTTTTTCAACTAAAATAAGTGTGTTTAAAGTCATTTATGTGCCTGAAATTGGTCAAAATTGAAGCTTTTGAGTAAGCAAAACTCTGTAAAAATGGCAATTTTGTTCACTCTGAGGGGTTAAAAAGTGGTTATTCAACATGAGGCACGATCTATTTGACATTTTGAATCATTTTTGGTACAGTCCTAAAAATTAATTTTCTGATGAAAAACAATGACTCCGGACCTGTCGAACGTCCCCAAAATGGTCCATATCGATGAAATTTTAACATTTAATCTTTTGACTTCAAACGACTGTTGGATGTGAATTATGACTTTTTCAACTAAAATAAGTGTGTTTAAAGTCATTTATGTGCCTGAAATTTGTCAAAATTGAAGCTTTGAGTAAGCAAAACTCTGTAAAAATGGCAATTTTGGTCACTCTGAGGGGTTAAAAAGTGGTTATTCAACATGAGGCACGATCCATTTGACATTTTGAATAATTTTTGGTATAGTCCGAATAATTAATTTTCTGATGAAAAACGATGACTCCGGACCTGTCGAAGGTGCCCAAAATGGTCCATATCGATAAAATTTTAACATTTAATCTTTTGACTCCAGACGAGTGTTGGATGTGAATTATGACTTTTTCAATTTAAATAAGTGTGTTTAAAGTCATTTATGTGCCTGAAATTGGTTAAAATTGAAGCTTTTGAGTAAGCAAAACTCTGTAAAAATGGCAATTTTGGTCACTCTGAGGGGTAAAAAAGTGGTTATTCAACATGAGGCACGATCCATTTGACATTTTGAATCATTTTTGGTACAGTCCAAAAAATTCATTTTCTGATGAAAAACGATGACTCCGGACCTGTCGAACGTCCCCCAAAATGGTCCATATCGATGACATTTTAACATTTAATCTTTTGACTCCAGACGACTGTTGGATGTGAATAAAGACTTTTTCAACTAAAATAAGTGTGTTTAAAGTCATTTATGTGCCTGAAATTGGTCAAAATTGAAGCTTTTGAGTAAGCAAAACTCTGTAAAAATGGCAATTTTGGTCACTCTGAGGGGTAAAGAAGTGGTTATTCAACATGAGGCACGATCCATTTGACATTTTGAATCATTTTTGGTACAGTCCAAAAAATTCATTTTCTGATGAAAAACGATGACTCCGGACCTGTCGAACGTCCCCCAAAATGGTCCATATCGATGACATTTTAACATTTAATCTTTTGACTCCAGACGACTGTTGGATGTGAATAAAGACTTTTTCAACTAAAATAAGTGTGTTTAAAGTCATTTATGTGCCTGAAATTGGTCAAAATTGAAGCTTTTGAGTAAGCAAAACTCTGTAAAAATTGCAATTTTGGTCACTCTGAGGGGTTAAAGAGTGGTTATTCAACATGAGGCACGATCCATTTGACATTTTGAAATATTTTTGGTACAGTATTAAAAATTATTTTTCTGATGAAAAATGACTCCGGACCTTTCGAACGTCCCCAAAATGGTCCGTATCGATGAAATTTTAACATTTAATCTTTTGACTCCAAACGACTGTTGGATGTAAATTCAGACTTTTTCAACTAAAATAAGTGTGTTTAAAGTCATTTATGTGCCTGAAATTGGTCAAAATTGAAGCTTTTGAGTAAGCAAAACTCTGTAAAAATGGCAATTTTGTTCACTCTGAGGGGTTAAAAAGTGGTTATTCAACATGAGGCACGATCCATTTGACATTTTGAATCATTTTTGGTACAGTCCAAAAAATTCATTTTCTGATGAAAAACGATGACTCCGGACCTGTCGAACGTTCCCAAAATGGTCAATATCGATGAAATTTTAACATTTAATCTTTTGACTCCAAACGACTGTTGGATGTGAATTATGACTTTTTCAACTAAAATAAGTGTGTTTAAAGTCATTTATGTGCCTGAAATTGGTCAAAATTGAAGCTTTTGAGTAAGCAAAACTCTGTAAAAATGGCAATTTTGGTCACTCTGAGGGGTTAAAAAGAGTTTATTCTACATGAGGCACGATCCATTTGACATTTTGAATCATTTTTGGTATAGTCCGAAAAATTAATTTTCTGATGAAAAACGAGGACTCCTGACCTGTCGAACCTGCCCTAAATGGTCCATATCGATGACATTTTAACATTTAATCTTTTGACTCCAGACGACTGTTGGATGTGAATTAAGACTTTTTCAACTAAAATAAGTGTGTTTAAAGTCATTTATGTGCCTAAAATTGGTCAAAATTGAAGCTTTTGAGTAAGCAAAACTCTGTAAAAATGGCAATTTTGGTCACAGAGGGGTTAAAGAGTGGTTATTCAACATGAGGCACGATCCATTTGACATTTTGAAATATTTTTGGTACAGTATTAAAAAGTTATTTTTCTGATGAAAAATGATGACTCCGGACCTTTCGAACGTCCCCAAAATGGTCCGTATCGATGAAATTTTAACATTTAATCTTTTGACTCCAAACGACTGTTGGATGTAAATTCAGACTTTTTCAACTAAAATAAGTGTGTTTAAAGTCATTTATGTGCCTGAAACTGGTCAAAATTGAAGCTTTTGAGTAAGCAAAACTCTGTAAAAATGGCAATTTTGGTCACTCTGAGGGGTTAAAAAGTGGTTATTCAACATGAGGCACGATCCATTTGACATTTTGAATCATTTTTGGTACAGTCCGAAAAATTTATTTTCTGATGAAAAACGATGACTCCGGACCTGTCGAACGTTCCCAAAATGGTCAATATGGATGAAATTTTAACATTTAATCTTTTGACTCCAAATGACTGTTGGATGTGAGTTATGACTTTTTCAACTAAAATAAGTGTGTTTAAAGTCATTTATGTGCCTGAAATTTGTCAAAATTGAAGCTTTTGAGTAAGCAAAACTCTGTAAAAATGGCAATTTTGGTCACTCTGAGGGGTTAAAAAGTGGTTATTCAACATGAGGCACGATCCATTTGACATTTTGAATAATTTTTGGTATAGTCCGAATAATTAATTTTCTGATGAAAAACGATGACTCCAGACCTGTCGAAGGTGCCCAAAATGGTCCATATCGATAAAATTTTAACATTTAATCTTTTGACTCCAGACGAGTGTTGGATGTGAATTATGACTTTTTCAATTTAAATAAGTGTGTTTAAAGTCATTTATGTGCCTGAAATTGGTTAAAATTGAAGCTTTTGAGTAAGCAAAACTCTGTAAAAATGGCAATTTTGGTCACTCTGAGGGGTAAAAAAGTGGTTATTCAACATGAGCAACGATCCATTTGACATTTTGAATCATTTTTGGTACAGTCCGAAAAATTATTTTTCTGATGAAAAACGATGACTCCGGACCTGTCGAACGTTCCCAAAATGGTCAATATGGATGAAATTTTAACATTTAATCTTTTGACTCCAAATGACTGTTGGATGTGAATTATGACTTTTTCAACTAAAATAAGTGTGTTTAAAGTCATTTATGTGCCTGAAATTAGTCAAAATTGAAGCTTTTGAGTAAGCAAAACTCTGTAAAAATGGCAATTTTGGTCACTCTGAGGGGTTAAAAAGTGGTTATTCAACATGAGGCACGATCCATTTGACATTTTGAATCATTTTTGGTAGAGTCCGAAAAATTATTTTTCTGATGAAAAACGATGACTCCGGACCTGTCGAACGTTCCCAAAATGGTCAATATGGATGAAATTTTAACATTTAATCTTTTGACTCCAAATGACTGTTGGATGTGAATCATGACTTTTTCAACTAAAATAAGTGTGTTTAAAGTCATTTATGTGCCTGAAATTAGTCAAAATTGAAGCTTTTGAGTAAGCAAAACTCTGTAAAAATGGCAATTTTGGTCACTCTGAGGGAATAAAAAGTGGTTATTCAACATGAGGCACGATCCATTTGACATTTTGAATAATTTTTGGTACAGTCCGAAAAATAATTTTCTGATGAAAAACGATGACTCTGGACCTGTCGAACGTTCCCAAAATGGACAATATGGATGAAATTTTAACATTTAATCTTTTGACTCCAAATGACTGTTGGATGTGAATTATGACTTTTTCAACTAAAATAAGTGTGTTTAAAGTCATTTATGTGCCTGAAATTTGTCAAAATTGAAGCTTTTGAGTAAGCAAAACTCTGTAAAAATGGCAATTTTGGTCACTCTGAGGGGTTAAAAAGAGTTTATTCTACATGAGGCACGATCCATTTGACATTTTGAATCATTTTTGGTATAGTCCGAAAAATTAATTTTCTGATGAAAAACGAGGACTCCTGACCTGTCGAACGTGCCCTAAATGGTCCATATCGATGACATTTTAACATTTAATCTTTTGACTCCAGACGACTGTTGGATGTGAATTAAGACTTTTTCAACTAAAATAAGTGTGTTTAAAGTCATTTATGTGCCTGAAATTGGTCAAAATTGAAGCTTTTGAGTAAGCAAAACTCAGTAAAAATGGCAATTTTGGTCACTCTGAGGGGTTAAAGAGTGGTTATTCAACATGAGGCACGATCCATTTGACATTTTGAAATATTTTTGGTACAGTCCAAAAAATTCATTTTCTGATGAAAAACGGTGACTCCGGACCTGTCGAACGTCCCCCAAAATGGTCCATATCGATGACATTTTAACATTTAATCTTTTGACTCCAGACGACTGTTGGATGTGAATTAAGACTTTTTCAACTAAAATAAGTGTGTTTAAAGTCATTTATGTGCCTGAAATTGGTCAAAATTGAAGCTTTTGAGTAAGCAAAACTCTGTAAAAATGGCAATTTTGGTCACTCTGAGGGGTTAAAAAGAGTTTATTCTACATGAGGCACGATCCATTTGACATTTTGAATCATTTTTGGTATAGTCCGAAAAATTAATTTTCTGATGAAAAACGAGGACTCCTGACCTGTCGAACGTGCCCTAAATGGTCCATATCGATGACATTTTAACATTTAATCTTTTGACTCCAGACGACTGTTGGATGTGAATTAAGACTTTTTCAACTAAAATAAGTGTGTTTAAAGTCATTTATGTGCCTGAAATTGGTCAAAATTGAAGCTTTTGAGTAAGCAAAACTCAGTAAAAATGGCAATTTTGGTCACTCTGAGGGGTTAAAGAGTGGTTATTCAACATGAGGCACGATCCATTTGACATTTTGAAATATTTTTGGTACAGTCCAAAAAATTCATTTTCTGATGAAAAACGGTGACTCCGGACCTGTCGAACGTCCCCCAAAATGGTCCATATCGATGACATTTTAACATTTAATCTTTTGACTCCAGACGACTGTTGGATGTGAATTAAGACTTTTTCAACTAAAATAAGTGTGTTTAAAGTCATTTATGTGCCTGAAATTGGTCAAAATTGAAGCTTTTGAGTAAGCAAAACTCTGTAAAAATGGCAATTTTGGTCACTCTGAGGGGTTAAAAAGTGGTTATTCAACATGAGGCACGATCCATTTGACATTTTTAATAATTTTTGGTACAGTTCGAAAAATTATTTTTCTGATGAAAAACGATGACTCCGGGCCTGTCAAACGTTCCCAAAATGGTCAATATGGATGAAATTTTAACATTTAATCTTTTGACTCCAAATGACTGTTGGATGTGAATTATGACTTTTTCAACTAAAATAAGTGTGTTTAAAGTCATTTATGTGCCTAAAATTAGTCAAAATTGAAGCTTTTGAGTAAGCAAAACTCTGTAAAAATGGCAATTTTGGTCACTCTGAAGGGTTAAAAAGTGGTTATTCAACATGAGGCACGATCCATTTGACATTTTGAATCATTTTTGGTACAGTCCAAAAATTAATTTTCTGATGAAAAACGATGACTCCGGACCTGTCGAAGGTGCCCAAAATGGTCCATATCGATGAAATTTTAACATTTAATCTTTTGACTCCAGACGACTGTTGGATGTGAATTATGACTTTTTCAATTAAAATAAGTGTGTTTAAAGTCATTTATGTGCCTGAAATTGGTTAAAATTTAAGCTTTTGAGTAAGCAAAACTCTGTAAAAATGGCAATTTTGGTCACTCTGAGGGGTAAAAAAGTGGTTATTCAACATGAGGCACGATCCATTTGACATTTTGAATCATTTTTGGTACAGTCCAAAAAATTCATTTTCTGATGAAAAACGATGACTCCGGACCTGTCGAAAATCCCCAAAATGGTCCATATTGATGAAATTTTAACATTTAATCTTTTGATTCCAAACGACTGTTGGATGTGATTTATGACTTTTTCAACTAAAATAAGTGTGTTTAAAGTCATTTATGTGCCTGAAATTGGTCAAAATTGAAGCTTTTGAGTAAGCAAAACTCTGTAAAAATGGCAATTTTGGTCACTCTGAGGGGTTAAAAAGTGGTTATTCAACATGAGGCACGATCCATTTGACATTTTGAATCATTGTTGGTATAGTCCGAAAACTTAATTTTCTGATGAAAAACGATGACTCCGGACCTGTCGAAGGTGCCCAAAATGGTCCATATCGATGAAATTTTAACATTTAATCTTTTGACTCCAGACGACTGTTGGATGTGAATTATGACTTTTTCAATTAAAATAAGTGTGTTTAAAGTCATTTATGTGCCTGAAATTGGTTAAAATTTAAGCTTTTGAGTAAGCAAAACTCTGTAAAAATGGCAATTTTGGTCACTCTGAGGGGTAAAAAAGTGGTTATTCAACATGAGGCACGATCCATTTGACATTTTGAATCATTTTTGGTACAGTCCGAAAAATTCATTTTCTGATGAAAAACGATGACTCCGGACCTGTCGAACATCCCCAAAATGGTCCATATTGATGAAATTTTAACATTTAATCTTTTGATTCCAAACGACTGTTGGATGTGAATTAAGACTTTTTCAACTAGAATAAGTGTGTTTAAAGTCATTTATGTGCCTGAAATTGGTCAAAATTGAAGCTTTTGAGTAAGCAAAACTCTGTAAAAATGGCAATTTTGGTCACTCTGAGGGGTTAAAAAGTGGTTATTCAACATGAGGCACGATCCATTTGACATTTTTAATAATTTTTGGTACAGTTCAAAAAATTATTTTTCTGATGAAAAACGATGACTCCGGACCTGTCGAACCTTCCCAAAATGGTCAATATGGATGAAATTTTAACATTTAATCTTTTGACTCCAAATGACTGTTGGATGTGAATTATGACTTTTTCAACTAAAATAAGTGTGTTTAAAGTTATTTATGTGCCTGAAATTGGTCAAAATTGAAGCTTTTGAGTAAGCAAAACTCTGTAAAAATGGCAATTTTGTTCACTCTGAGGGGTTAAAAAGTGGTTATTCAACATGAGGCACGATCTATTTGACATTTTGAATCATTTTTGGTACAGTCCTAAAAATTAATTTTCTGATGAAAAACAATGACTCCGGACCTGTCGAACGTCCCCAAAATAGTCCATATCGATGAAATTTTAACATTTAATCTTTTGACTCCAAACGACTGTTGGATGTGAATTATGACTTTTTCAACTAAAATAAGTGTGTTTAAAGTCATTTATGTGCCTGAAATTTGTCAAAATTGAAGCTTTTGAGTAAGCAAAACTCTGTAAAAATGGCAATTTTGGTCACTCTGAGGGGTTAAAAAGTGGTTATTCAACATGAGGCACGATCCATTTGACATTTTGAATAATTTTTGGTATAGTCCGAATAATTAATTTTCTGATGAAAAACGATGACTCCGGACCTGTCGAAGGTGCCCAAAATGGTCCATATCGATAAAATTTTAACATTTAATCTTTTGACTCCAGACGAGTGTTGGATGTGAATTATGACTTTTTCAATTTAAATAAGTGTGTTTAAAGTCATTTATGTGCCTGAAATTGGTTAAAATTGAAGCTTTTGAGTAAGCAAAACTCTGTAAAAATGGCAATTTTGGTCACTCTGAGGGGTAAAAAAGTGGTTATTCAACATGAGGCACGATCCATTTGACATTTTGAATCATTTTTGGTACAGTCCAAAAAATTCATTTTCTGATGAAAAACGATGACTCCGGACCTGTCGAACGTCCCCAAAATGGTCCATATCGATGACATTTTAACATTTAATCTTTTGACTCCAGACGACTGTTGGATGTGAATAAAGACTTTTTCAACTAAAATAAGTGTGTTTAAAGTCATTTATGTGCCTGAAATTGGTCAAAATTGAAGCTTTTGAGTAAGCAAAACTCTGTAAAAATGGCAATTTTGGTCACTCTGAGGGGTAAAGAAGTGGTTATTCAACATGAGGCACGATCCATTTGACATTTTGAATCATTTTTGGTACAGTCCAAAAAATTCATTTTCTGATGAAAAACAATGACTCCGGACCTGTCGAACGTCCCCCAAAATGGTCCATATCGATGACATTTTAACATTTAATCTTTTGACTCCAGACGACTGTTGGATGTGAATAAAGACTTTTTCAACTAAAATAAGTGTGTTTAAAGTCATTTATGTGCCTGAAATTGGTCAAAATTGAAGCTTTTGAGTAAGCAAAACTCTGTAAAAATTGCAATTTTGGTCACTCTGAGGGGTTAAAGAGTGGTTATTCAACATGAGGCACGATCCATTTGACATTTTGAAATATTTTTGGTACAGTATTAAAAATTATTTTTCTGATGAAAAATGACTCCGGACCTTTCGAACGTCCCCAAAATGGTCCGTATCGATGAAATTTTAACATTTAATCTTTTGACTCCAAACGACTGTTGGATGTAAATTCAGACTTTTTCAACTAAAATAAGTGTGTTTAAAGTCATTTATGTGCCTGAAATTGGTCAAAATTGAAGCTTTTGAGTAAGCAAAACTCTGTAAAAATGGCAATTTTGTTCACTCTGAGGGGTTAAAAAGTGGTTATTCAACATGAGGCACGATCCATTTGACATTTTGAATCATTTTTGGTACAGTCCAAAAAATTCATTTTCTGATGAAAAACGATGACTCCGGACCTGTCGAACATCCCCAAAATGGTCCATATTGATGAAATTTTAACATTTAATCTTTTGATTCCAAACGACTGTTGGATGTGAATTATGACTTTTTCAACTAAAATAAGTGTGTTTAAAGTCATTTATGTGCCTGAAATTGGTCAAAATTGAAGCTTTTGAGTAAGCAAAACTCTGTAAAAATGGCAATTTTGGTCACTCTGAGGGGTTAAAAAGTGGTTATTCTACATGAGGCACGATCCATTTGACATTTTGAATCATTTTTGGTATAGTGCGAAAAATTAATTTTCTGATGAAAAACGAGGACTCCTGACCTGTCGAACGTGCCCCAAATGGTCCATATCGATGAAATTTTAACATTTAATCTTTTGACTCCAGACGACTGTTGGATGTGAATTAAGACTTTTTCAACTAAAATAGGTGTGTTTAAGGTCATTTATGTGCCTGAAATTAGCCAAAATTGAAGCTTTTGAGTAAGCAAAACTCTGTAAAAATGGCAATTTTGGTCACTCTGAGGGGTTAAAAAGTGGTTATTCAACATGAGGCACGATCCATTTGACATTTTGAATCATTTTTGGTATAGTCCGAAAAATTAATTTTCTGATGAAAAACGATGACTCCGGACCTGTCGAAGGTGCCCAAAATGGTCCATATCGATGAAATTTTAACATTTAATCTTTTGACTCCAAACGACTGTTGGATGTGAATTATGACTTTTTCAACTAAAATAAGTGTGTTTAAAGTCATTTATGTGCCTGAAATTGGTCAAAATTGAAGCTTTTGAGTAAGCAAAACTCTGTAAAAATGGCAATTTTGGTCACTCTGAGGGGTTAAAAAGAGTTTATTCTACATGAGGCACGATCCATTTGACATTTTGAATCATTTTTGGTATAGTCCGAAAAATTAATTTTCTGATGAAAAACGAGGACTCCTGACCTGTCGAACGTGCCCTAAATGGTCCATATCGATGACATTTTAACATTTAATCTTTTGACTCCAGACGACTGTTGGATGTGAATTAAGACTTTTTCAACTAAAATAAGTGTGTTTAAAGTCATTTATGTGCCTGAAATTGGTCAAAATTGAAGCTTTTGAGTAAGCAAAACTCTGTAAAAATGGCAATTTTGGTCACAGAGGGGTTAAAGAGTGGTTATTCAACATGAGGTACGATCCATTTGACATTTTGAAATATTTTTGGTACAGTATTAAAAAGTTATTTTTCTGATGAAAAATGATGACTCCGGACCTTTCGAACGTCCCCAAAATGGTCCGTATCGATGAAATTTTAACATTTAATCTTTTGACTCCAAACGACTGTTGGATGTAAATTCAGACTTTTTCAACTAAAATAAGTGTGTTTAAAGTCATTTATGTGCCTGAAACTGGTCAAAATTGAAGCTTTTGAGTAAGCAAAACTCTGTAAAAATGGCAATTTTGGTCACTCTGAGGGGTTAAAAAGTGGTTATTCAACATGAGGCACGATCCATTTGACATTTTGAATCATTTTTGGTACAGTCCGAAAAATTTATTTTCTGATGAAAAACGATGACTCCGGACCTGTCGAACGTTCCCAAAATGGTCAATATGGATGAAATTTTAACATTTAATCTTTTGACTCCAAATGACTGTTGGATGTGAGTTATGACTTTTTCAACTAAAATAAGTGTGTTTAAAGTCATTTATGTGCCTGAAATTGGTCAAAATTGAAGCTTTTGAGTAAGCAAAACTCTGTAAAAATGGCAATTTTGGTCACTCTGAGGGGTTATAAAGTGGTTATTCAACATGAGGCACGATCCATTTGACATTTTGAATCATTTTTGGTAGAGTCCGAAAAATTAGTTTTCTGATGAAAAACGATGACTCCGGACCTGTCGAACGTTCCCAAAATGGTCAATATGGATGAAATTTTAACATTTAATCTTTTGACTCCAAATGACTGTTGGATGTGAATCATGACTTTTTCAACTAAAATAAGTGTGTTTAAAGTCATTTATGTGCCTGAAATTAGTCAAAATTGAAGCTTTTGAGTAAGCAAAACTCTGTAAAAATGGCAATTTTGGTCACTCTGAGGGAATAAAAAGTGGTTATTCAACATGAGGCACGATCCATTTGACATTTTGAATAATTTTTGGTACAGTCCAAAAAATAATTTTCTGATGAAAAACGATGACTCTGGACCTGTCGAACGTTCCCAAAATGGACAATATGGATGAAATTTTAACATTTAATCTTTTGACTCCAAATGACTGTTGGATGTGAATTATGACTTTTTCAACTAAAATAAGTGTGTTTAAAGTCATTTATGTGCCTGAAATTTGTCAAAATTGAAGCTTTTGAGTAAGCAAAACTCTGTAAAAATGGCAATTTTGTTCACTCTGAGGGGTTAAAAAGTGGTTATTCAACATGAGGCACGATCCATTTGACATTTTGAATCATTTTTGGTACAGTCCAAAAAATTCATTTTCTGATGAAAAACAATGACTCCGGACCTGTCGAACATCCCCAAAATGGTCCATATTGATGAAATTTTAACATTTAATCTTTTGATTCCAAACGACTGTTGGATGTGAATTATGACTTTTTCAACTAAAATAAGTGTGTTTAAAGTCATTTATGTGCCTGAAATTGGTCAAAATTGAAGCTTTTGAGTAAGCAAAACTCTGTAAAAATGGCAATTTTGGTCACTCTGAGGGGTTAAAAACTGGTTATTCAACATGAGGCACGATCCATTTGACATTTTGAATCATTTTTGGTACAGTCCGAAAAATTTACTTTCTGATGAAAAACGATGACTCCGGACCTGTCGAACGTTCCTAAAATGGTCAATATGGATGAAATTTTAACATTTAATCTTTTGACTCCAAATGACTGTTGGATGTGAATTATGAATTTTTCAACTAAAATAAGTGTGTTTAAAGTCATTTATGTGCCTGAAATTGGTCAAAATTGAAGCTTTTGAGTAAGCAAAACTCTGTAAAAATGGCAATTTTGGTCACTCTGAGGGGTTAAAAAGAGTTTATTCTACATGAGGCACGATCCATTTGACATTTTGAATCATTTTTGGTATAGTCCGAAAAATTAATTTTCTGATGAAAAACGAGGACTCCTGACCTGTCGAACGTGCCCAAAATGGTCCATATCGATGAAATTTTAACATTTAATCTTTTGACTCCAGACGACTGTTGGATGTGAATTAAGACTTTTTCAACTAAAATAGGTGTGTTTAAAGTCATTTATGTGCCTGAAATTAGCCAAAATTGAAGCTTTTGAGTAAGCAAAACTCTGTAAAAATGGCAATTGTGGTCACTCTGAGGGGTTAAAAAGTGGTTATTCAACATGAGGCACTATCCATTTGACATTTTGAATCATTTTTGGTATAGTCCGAAAAATTAATTTTCTGATGAAAAACGGTGACTCCGGACCTGTCGAACGTCCCCCAAAATGGTCCATATCGATGACATTTTAACATTTAATCTTTTGACTCCAGACGACTGTTGGATGTGAATTAAGACTTTTTCAACTAAAATAAATGTGTTTAAAGTCATTTATGTGCCTGAAATTGGTCAAAATTGAAGCTTTTGAGTAAGCAAAACTCTGTAAAAATGGCAATTTTGGTCACTCTGAGGGGTTATAAAGTGGTTATTCAACATGAGCAACGATCCATTTGACATTTTGAATCATTTTTGGTACAGTCCGAAAAATTATTTTTCTGATGAAAAACGATGACTCCGGACCTGTCGAACGTTCCCAAAATGGTCAATATGGATGAAATTTTAACATTTAATCTTTTGACTCCAAATGACTGTTGGATGTGAATCATGACTTTTTCAACTAAAATAAGTGTGTTTAAAGTCATTTATGTGCCTGAAATTAGTCAAAATTGAAGCTTTTGAGTAAGCAAAACTCTGTAAAAATGGCAATTTTGGTCACTCTGAGGGAATAAAAAGTGGTTATTCAACATGAGGCACGATCCATTTGACATTTTGAATAATTTTTGGTACAGTCCGAAAAATAATTTTCTGATGAAAAACGATGACTCTGGACCTGTCGAACGTTCCCAAAATGGACAATATGGATGAAATTTTAACATTTAATCTTTTGACTCCAAATGACTGTTGGATGTGAATTATGACTTTTTCAACTAAAATAAGTGTGTTTAAAGTCATTTATGTGCCTGAAATTTGTCAAAATTGAAGCTTTTGAGTAAGCAAAACTCTGTAAAAATGGCAATTTTGTTCACTCTGAGGGGTTAAAAAGTGGTTATTCAACAAGAGGCACGATCCATTTGACATTTTGAATAATTTTTGGTACAGTCCAAAAAATTCATTTTCTGATGAAAAAAACGATGACTCCGGACCTGTCGAACATCCCCAAAATGTTCCATATGGATGAAATTTTAACATTTAATCTTTTGATTCCAAACGACTGTTTCAACTAAAATAAGTGTGTTTAAAGTCATTTATGTGCCTGAAATTGGTCAAAATTGAAGCTTTTGAGTAAGCAAAACTCTGTAAAAATGGCAATTTTGGTCACTCTGAGGGGTAAAAAAGTGGTTATTCAACATGAGGCACGATCCATTTGACATTTTGAATCATTTTTGGTACAGTCCAAAAAGTTCATTTTCTGATGAAAAACGATGACTCCGGACCTGTCGAACGTCCCCAAAATGGTCCATATCGATGACATTTTAACATTTAATCTTTTGACTCCAGACGACTGTTGGATGTGAATAAAGACTTTTTCAACTAAAATAAGTGTGTTTAAAGTCATTTATGTGCCTGAAATTGGTCAAAATTGAAGCTTTTGAGTAAGCAAAACTCTGTAAAAATGGCAATTTTGGTCACTCTGAGGGGTAAAGAAGTGGTTATTCAACATGAGGCACGATCCATTTGACATTTTGAATCATTTTTGGTACAGTCCAAAAAATTCATTTTCTGATGAAAAACGATGACTCCGGACCTGTCGAACGTCCCCCAAAATGGTCCATATCGATGACATTTTAACATTTAATCTTTTGACTCCAGACGACTGTTGGATGTGAATAAAGACTTTTTCAACTAAAATAAGTGTGTTTAAAGTCATTTATGTGCCTGAAATTGGTCAAAATTGAAGCTTTTGAGTAAGCAAAACTCTGTAAAAATTGCAATTTTGGTCACTCTGAGGGGTTAAAGAGTGGTTATTCAACATGAGGCACGATCCATTTGACATTTTGAAATATTTTTGGTACAGTATTAAAAATTATTTTTCTGATGAAAAATGACTCCGGACCTTTCGAACGTCCCCAAAATGGTCCGTATCGATGAAATTTTAACATTTAATCTTTTGACTCCAAACGACTGTTGGATGTAAATTCAGACTTTTTCAACTAAAATAAGTGTGTTTAAAGTCATTTATGTGCCTGAAATTGGTCAAAATTGAAGCTTTTGAGTAAGCAAAACTCTGTAAAAATGGCAATTTTGTTCACTCTGAGGGGTTAAAAAGTGGTTATTCAACATGAGGCACGATCCATTTGACATTTTGAATCATTTTTGGTACAGTCCAAAAAATTCATTTTCTGATGAAAAACGATGACTCCGGACCTGTCGAACATCCCCAAAATGGTCCATATTGATGAAATTTTAACATTTAATCTTTTGATTCCAAACGACTGTTGGATGTGAATTATGACTTTTTCAACTAAAATAAGTGTGTTTAAAGTCATTTATGTGCCTGAAATTGGTCAAAATTGAAGCTTTTGAGTAAGCAAAACTCTGTAAAAATGGCAATTTTGGTCACTCTGAGGGGTTAAAAAGTGGTTATTCTACATGAGGCACGATCCATTTGACATTTTGAATCATTTTTGGTATAGTGCGAAAAATTAATTTTCTGATGAAAAACGAGGACTCCTGACCTGTCGAACGTGCCCCAAATGGTCCATATCGATGAAATTTTAACATTTAATCTTTTGACTCCAGACGACTGTTGGATGTGAATTAAGACTTTTTCAACTAAAATAGGTGTGTTTAAGGTCATTTATGTGCCTGAAATTAGCCAAAATTGAAGCTTTTGAGTAAGCAAAACTCTGTAAAAATGGCAATTTTGGTCACTCTGAGGGGTTAAAAAGTGGTTATTCAACATGAGGCACGATCCATTTGACATTTTGAATCATTTTTGGTATAGTCCGAAAAATTAATTTTCTGATGAAAAACGATGACTCCGGACCTGTCGAAGGTGCCCAAAATGGTCCATATCGATGAAATTTTAACATTTAATCTTTTGACTCCAAACGACTGTTGGATGTGAATTATGACTTTTTCAACTAAAATAAGTGTGTTTAAAGTCATTTATGTGCCTGAAATTGGTCAAAATTGAAGCTTTTGAGTAAGCAAAACTCTGTAAAAATGGCAATTTTGGTCACTCTGAGGGGTTAAAAAGAGTTTATTCTACATGAGGCACGATCCATTTGACATTTTGAATCATTTTTGGTATAGTCCGAAAAATTAATTTTCTGATGAAAAACGAGGACTCCTGACCTGTCGAACGTGCCCTAAATGGTCCATATCGATGACATTTTAACATTTAATCTTTTGACTCCAGACGACTGTTGGATGTGAATTAAGACTTTTTCAACTAAAATAAGTGTGTTTAAAGTCATTTATGTGCCTGAAATTGGTCAAAATTGAAGCTTTTGAGTAAGCAAAACTCTGTAAAAATGGCAATTTTGGTCACAGAGGGGTTAAAGAGTGGTTATTCAACATGAGGTACGATCCATTTGACATTTTGAAATATTTTTGGTACAGTATTAAAAAGTTATTTTTCTGATGAAAAATGATGACTCCGGACCTTTCGAACGTCCCCAAAATGGTCCGTATCGATGAAATTTTAACATTTAATCTTTTGACTCCAAACGACTGTTGGATGTAAATTCAGACTTTTTCAACTAAAATAAGTGTGTTTAAAGTCATTTATGTGCCTGAAACTGGTCAAAATTGAAGCTTTTGAGTAAGCAAAACTCTGTAAAAATGGCAATTTTGGTCACTCTGAGGGGTTAAAAAGTGGTTATTCAACATGAGGCACGATCCATTTGACATTTTGAATCATTTTTGGTACAGTCCGAAAAATTTATTTTCTGATGAAAAACGATGACTCCGGACCTGTCGAACGTTCCCAAAATGGTCAATATGGATGAAATTTTAACATTTAATCTTTTGACTCCAAATGACTGTTGGATGTGAGTTATGACTTTTTCAACTAAAATAAGTGTGTTTAAAGTCATTTATGTGCCTGAAATTGGTCAAAATTGAAGCTTTTGAGTAAGCAAAACTCTGTAAAAATGGCAATTTTGGTCACTCTGAGGGGTTATAAAGTGGTTATTCAACATGAGGCACGATCCATTTGACATTTTGAATCATTTTTGGTAGAGTCCGAAAAATTAGTTTTCTGATGAAAAACGATGACTCCGGACCTGTCGAACGTTCCCAAAATGGTCAATATGGATGAAATTTTAACATTTAATCTTTTGACTCCAAATGACTGTTGGATGTGAATCATGACTTTTTCAACTAAAATAAGTGTGTTTAAAGTCATTTATGTGCCTGAAATTAGTCAAAATTGAAGCTTTTGAGTAAGCAAAACTCTGTAAAAATGGCAATTTTGGTCACTCTGAGGGAATAAAAAGTGGTTATTCAACATGAGGCACGATCCATTTGACATTTTGAATAATTTTTGGTACAGTCCGAAAAATAATTTTCTGATGAAAAACGATGACTCTGGACCTGTCGAACGTTCCCAAAATGGACAATATGGATGAAATTTTAACATTTAATCTTTTGACTCCAAATGACTGTTGGATGTGAATTATGACTTTTTCAACTAAAATAAGTGTGTTTAAAGTCATTTATGTGCCTGAAATTTGTCAAAATTGAAGCTTTTGAGTAAGCAAAACTCTGTAAAAATGGCAATTTTGTTCACTCTGAGGGGTTAAAAAGTGGTTATTCAACATGAGGCACGATCCATTTGACATTTTGAATCATTTTTGGTACAGTCCAAAAAATTCATTTTCTGATGAAAAACAATGACTCCGGACCTGTCGAACATCCCCAAAATGGTCCATATTGATGAAATTTTAACATTTAATCTTTTGATTCCAAACGACTGTTGGATGTGAATTATGACTTTTTCAACTAAAATAAGTGTGTTTAAAGTCATTTATGTGCCTGAAATTGGTCAAAATTGAAGCTTTTGAGTAAGCAAAACTCTGTAAAAATGGCAATTTTGGTCACTCTGAGGGGTTAAAAACTGGTTATTCAACATGAGGCACGATCCATTTGACATTTTGAATCATTTTTGGTACAGTCCGAAAAATTTACTTTCTGATGAAAAACGATGACTCCGGACCTGTCGAACGTTCCTAAAATGGTCAATATGGATGAAATTTTAACATTTAATCTTTTGACTCCAAATGACTGTTGGATGTGAATTATGAATTTTTCAACTAAAATAAGTGTGTTTAAAGTCATTTATGTGCCTGAAATTGGTCAAAATTGAAGCTTTTGAGTAAGCAAAACTCTGTAAAAATGGCAATTTTGGTCACTCTGAGGGGTTAAAAAGAGTTTATTCTACATGAGGCACGATCCATTTGACATTTTGAATCATTTTTGGTATAGTCCGAAAAATTAATTTTCTGATGAAAAACGAGGACTCCTGACCTGTCGAACGTGCCCAAAATGGTCCATATCGATGAAATTTTAACATTTAATCTTTTGACTCCAGACGACTGTTGGATGTGAATTAAGACTTTTTCAACTAAAATAGGTGTGTTTAAAGTCATTTATGTGCCTGAAATTAGCCAAAATTGAAGCTTTTGAGTAAGCAAAACTCTGTAAAAATGGCAATTGTGGTCACTCTGAGGGGTTAAAAAGTGGTTATTCAACATGAGGCACTATCCATTTGACATTTTGAATCATTTTTGGTATAGTCCGAAAAATTAATTTTCTGATGAAAAACGGTGACTCCGGACCTGTCGAACGTCCCCCAAAATGGTCCATATCGATGACATTTTAACATTTAATCTTTTGACTCCAGACGACTGTTGGATGTGAATTAAGACTTTTTCAACTAAAATAAATGTGTTTAAAGTCATTTATGTGCCTGAAATTGGTCAAAATTGAAGCTTTTGAGTAAGCAAAACTCTGTAAAAATGGCAATTTTGGTCACTCTGAGGGGTTATAAAGTGGTTATTCAACATGAGCAACGTTCCATTTGACATTTTGAATCATTTTTGGTACAGTCCGAAAAATTATTTTTCTGATGAAAAACGATGACTCCGGACCTGTCGAACGTTCCCAAAATGGTCAATATGGATGAAATTTTAACATTTAATCTTTTGACTCCAAATGACTGTTGGATGTGAATTATGACTTTTTCAACTAAAATAAGTGTGTTTAAAGTCATTTATGTGCCTGTAATTAGTCAAAATTGAAGCTTTTGAGTAAGCAAAACTCTGTAAAAATGGCAATTTTGGTCACTCTGAGGGGTTAAAAAGTGGTTATTCAACATGAGGCACGATCCATTTGACATTTTGAATCATTTTTGGTATAGTCCGAAAAATTAATTTTCTGATGAAAAACGAGGACTCCTGACCTGTCGAACGTGCCCAAAATGGTCCATATCGATGAAATTTTAACATTTAATCTTTTGACTCCAGACGACTGTTGGATGTGAATTAAGACTTTTTCAACTAAAATAGGTGTGTTTAAAGTCATTTATGTGCCTGAAATTGGTCAAAATTGAAGCTTTTGAGTAAGCAAAACTCTGTAAAAATGGCAATTTTGGTCACTCTGAGGGGTAAAAAAGTGGTTATTCAACATGAGGCACGATCCATTTGACATTTTGAATCATTTTTGGTACAGTCCAAAAAGTTCATTTTCTGATGAAAAACGATGACTCCGGACCTGTCGAACGTCCCCAAAATGGTCCATATCGATGACATTTTAACATTTAATCTTTTGACTCCAGACGACTGTTGGATGTGAATAAAGACTTTTTCAACTAAAATAAGTGTGTTTAAAGTCATTTATGTGCCTGAAATTGGTCAAAATTGAAGCTTTTGAGTAAGCAAAACTCTGTAAAAATGGCAATTTTGGTCACTCTGAGGGGTAAAGAAGTGGTTATTCAACATGAGGCACGATCCATTTGACATTTTGAATCATTTTTGGTACAGTCCAAAAAATTCATTTTCTGATGAAAAACGATGACTCCGGACCTGTCGAACGTCCCCCAAAATGGTCCATATCGATGACATTTTAACATTTAATCTTTTGACTCCAGACGACTGTTGGATGTGAATAAAGACTTTTTCAACTAAAATAAGTGTGTTTAAAGTCATTTATGTGCCTGAAATTGGTCAAAATTGAAGCTTTTGAGTAAGCAAAACTCTGTAAAAATTGCAATTTTGGTCACTCTGAGGGGTTAAAGAGTGGTTATTCAACATGAGGCACGATCCATTTGACATTTTGAAATATTTTTGGTACAGTATTAAAAATTATTTTTCTGATGAAAAATGACTCCGGACCTTTCGAACGTCCCCAAAATGGTCCGTATCGATGAAATTTTAACATTTAATCTTTTGACTCCAAACGACTGTTGGATGTAAATTCAGACTTTTTCAACTAAAATAAGTGTGTTTAAAGTCATTTATGTGCCTGAAATTGGTCAAAATTGAAGCTTTTGAGTAAGCAAAACTCTGTAAAAATGGCAATTTTGTTCACTCTGAGGGGTTAAAAAGTGGTTATTCAACATGAGGCACGATCCATTTGACATTTTGAATCATTTTTGGTACAGTCCAAAAAATTCATTTTCTGATGAAAAACGATGACTCCGGACCTGTCGAACATCCCCAAAATGGTCCATATTGATGAAATTTTAACATTTAATCTTTTGATTCCAAACGACTGTTGGATGTGAATTATGACTTTTTCAACTAAAATAAGTGTGTTTAAAGTCATTTATGTGCCTGAAATTGGTCAAAATTGAAGCTTTTGAGTAAGCAAAACTCTGTAAAAATGGCAATTTTGGTCACTCTGAGGGGTTAAAAAGTGGTTATTCTACATGAGGCACGATCCATTTGACATTTTGAATCATTTTTGGTATAGTGCGAAAAATTAATTTTCTGATGAAAAACGAGGACTCCTGACCTGTCGAACGTGCCCCAAATGGTCCATATCGATGAAATTTTAACATTTAATCTTTTGACTCCAGACGACTGTTGGATGTGAATTAAGACTTTTTCAACTAAAATAGGTGTGTTTAAGGTCATTTATGTGCCTGAAATTAGCCAAAATTGAAGCTTTTGAGTAAGCAAAACTCTGTAAAAATGGCAATTTTGGTCACTCTGAGGGGTTAAAAAGTGGTTATTCAACATGAGGCACGATCCATTTGACATTTTGAATCATTTTTGGTATAGTCCGAAAAATTAATTTTCTGATGAAAAACGATGACTCCGGACCTGTCGAAGGTGCCCAAAATGGTCCATATCGATGAAATTTTAACATTTAATCTTTTGACTCCAAACGACTGTTGGATGTGAATTATGACTTTTTCAACTAAAATAAGTGTGTTTAAAGTCATTTATGTGCCTGAAATTGGTCAAAATTGAAGCTTTTGAGTAAGCAAAACTCTGTAAAAATGGCAATTTTGGTCACTCTGAGGGGTTAAAAAGAGTTTATTCTACATGAGGCACGATCCATTTGACATTTTGAATCATTTTTGGTATAGTCCGAAAAATTAATTTTCTGATGAAAAACGAGGACTCCTGACCTGTCGAACGTGCCCTAAATGGTCCATATCGATGACATTTTAACATTTAATCTTTTGACTCCAGACGACTGTTGGATGTGAATTAAGACTTTTTCAACTAAAATAAGTGTGTTTAAAGTCATTTATGTGCCTGAAATTGGTCAAAATTGAAGCTTTTGAGTAAGCAAAACTCTGTAAAAATGGCAATTTTGGTCACAGAGGGGTTAAAGAGTGGTTATTCAACATGAGGTACGATCCATTTGACATTTTGAAATATTTTTGGTACAGTATTAAAAAGTTATTTTTCTGATGAAAAATGATGACTCCGGACCTTTCGAACGTCCCCAAAATGGTCCGTATCGATGAAATTTTAACATTTAATCTTTTGACTCCAAACGACTGTTGGATGTAAATTCAGACTTTTTCAACTAAAATAAGTGTGTTTAAAGTCATTTATGTGCCTGAAACTGGTCAAAATTGAAGCTTTTGAGTAAGCAAAACTCTGTAAAAATGGCAATTTTGGTCACTCTGAGGGGTTAAAAAGTGGTTATTCAACATGAGGCACGATCCATTTGACATTTTGAATCATTTTTGGTACAGTCCGAAAAATTTATTTTCTGATGAAAAACGATGACTCCGGACCTGTCGAACGTTCCCAAAATGGTCAATATGGATGAAATTTTAACATTTAATCTTTTGACTCCAAATGACTGTTGGATGTGAGTTATGACTTTTTCAACTAAAATAAGTGTGTTTAAAGTCATTTATGTGCCTGAAATTGGTCAAAATTGAAGCTTTTGAGTAAGCAAAACTCTGTAAAAATGGCAATTTTGGTCACTCTGAGGGGTTATAAAGTGGTTATTCAACATGAGGCACGATCCATTTGACATTTTGAATCATTTTTGGTAGAGTCCGAAAAATTAGTTTTCTGATGAAAAACGATGACTCCGGACCTGTCGAACGTTCCCAAAATGGTCAATATGGATGAAATTTTAACATTTAATCTTTTGACTCCAAATGACTGTTGGATGTGAATCATGACTTTTTCAACTAAAATAAGTGTGTTTAAAGTCATTTATGTGCCTGAAATTAGTCAAAATTGAAGCTTTTGAGTAAGCAAAACTCTGTAAAAATGGCAATTTTGGTC
This sequence comes from Lissotriton vulgaris, assembly GCF_964263255.1. NCBI lineage: Eukaryota > Metazoa > Chordata > Amphibia > Caudata > Salamandridae > Lissotriton > Lissotriton vulgaris. The sequence goes on along the minus strand of NW_028247909.1, from coordinate 80,032 downwards.
ACTCTGAGGGAATAAAAAGTGGTTATTCAACATGAGGCACGATCCATTTGACATTTTGAATAATTTTTGGTACAGTCCAAAAAATAATTTTCTGATGAAAAACGATGACTCTGGACCTGTCGAACGTTCCCAAAATGGACAATATGGATGAAATTTTAACATTTAATCTTTTGACTCCAAATGACTGTTGGATGTGAATTATGACTTTTTCAACTAAAATAAGTGTGTTTAAAGTCATTTATGTGCCTGAAATTTGTCAAAATTGAAGCTTTTGAGTAAGCAAAACTCTGTAAAAATGGCAATTTTGTTCACTCTGAGGGGTTAAAAAGTGGTTATTCAACATGAGGCACGATCCATTTGACATTTTGAATCATTTTTGGTACAGTCCAAAAAATTCATTTTCTGATGAAAAACAATGACTCCGGACCTGTCGAACATCCCCAAAATGGTCCATATTGATGAAATTTTAACATTTAATCTTTTGATTCCAAACGACTGTTGGATGTGAATTATGACTTTTTCAACTAAAATAAGTGTGTTTAAAGTCATTTATGTGCCTGAAATTGGTCAAAATTGAAGCTTTTGAGTAAGCAAAACTCTGTAAAAATGGCAATTTTGGTCACTCTGAGGGGTTAAAAACTGGTTATTCAACATGAGGCACGATCCATTTGACATTTTGAATCATTTTTGGTACAGTCCGAAAAATTTACTTTCTGATGAAAAACGATGACTCCGGACCTGTCGAACGTTCCTAAAATGGTCAATATGGATGAAATTTTAACATTTAATCTTTTGACTCCAAATGACTGTTGGATGTGAATTATGAATTTTTCAACTAAAATAAGTGTGTTTAAAGTCATTTATGTGCCTGAAATTGGTCAAAATTGAAGCTTTTGAGTAAGCAAAACTCTGTAAAAATGGCAATTTTGGTCACTCTGAGGGGTTAAAAAGAGTTTATTCTACATGAGGCACGATCCATTTGACATTTTGAATCATTTTTGGTATAGTCCGAAAAATTAATTTTCTGATGAAAAACGAGGACTCCTGACCTGTCGAACGTGCCCAAAATGGTCCATATCGATGAAATTTTAACATTTAATCTTTTGACTCCAGACGACTGTTGGATGTGAATTAAGACTTTTTCAACTAAAATAGGTGTGTTTAAAGTCATTTATGTGCCTGAAATTAGCCAAAATTGAAGCTTTTGAGTAAGCAAAACTCTGTAAAAATGGCAATTGTGGTCACTCTGAGGGGTTAAAAAGTGGTTATTCAACATGAGGCACTATCCATTTGACATTTTGAATCATTTTTGGTATAGTCCGAAAAATTAATTTTCTGATGAAAAACGGTGACTCCGGACCTGTCGAACGTCCCCCAAAATGGTCCATATCGATGACATTTTAACATTTAATCTTTTGACTCCAGACGACTGTTGGATGTGAATTAAGACTTTTTCAACTAAAATAAATGTGTTTAAAGTCATTTATGTGCCTGAAATTGGTCAAAATTGAAGCTTTTGAGTAAGCAAAACTCTGTAAAAATGGCAATTTTGGTCACTCTGAGGGGTTATAAAGTGGTTATTCAACATGAGCAACGTTCCATTTGACATTTTGAATCATTTTTGGTACAGTCCGAAAAATTATTTTTCTGATGAAAAACGATGACTCCGGACCTGTCGAACGTTCCCAAAATGGTCAATATGGATGAAATTTTAACATTTAATCTTTTGACTCCAAATGACTGTTGGATGTGAATTATGACTTTTTCAACTAAAATAAGTGTGTTTAAAGTCATTTATGTGCCTGTAATTAGTCAAAATTGAAGCTTTTGAGTAAGCAAAACTCTGTAAAAATGGCAATTTTGGTCACTCTGAGGGGTTAAAAAGTGGTTATTCAACATGAGGCACGATCCATTTGACATTTTGAATCATTTTTGGTAGAGTCCGAAAAATTATTTTTCTGATGAAAAACGATGACTCCGGACCTGTCGAACGTTCCCAAAATGGTCAATATGGATGAAATTTTAACATTTAATCTTTTGACTCCAAATGACTGTTGGATGTGAATCATGACTTTTTCAACTAAAATAAGTGTGTTTAAAGTCATTTATGTGCCTGAAATTAGTCAAAATTGAAGCTTTTGAGTAAGCAAAACTCTGTAAAAATGGCAATTTTGGTCACTCTGAGGGGTTAAAAAGAGTTTATTCTACATGAGGCACGATCCATTTGACATTTTGAATCATTTTTGGTATAGTCCGAAAAATTAATTTTCTGATGAAAAACGAGGACTCCTGACCTGTCGAACGTGCCCAAAATGGTCCATATCGATGAAATTTTAACATTTAATCTTTTGACTCCAGACGACTGTTGGATGTGAATTAAGACTTTTTCAACTAAAATAGGTGTGTTTAAAGTCATTTATGTGCCTGAAATTAGCCAAAATTGAAGCTTTTGAGTAAGCAAAACTCTGTAAAAATGGCAATTGTGGTCACTCTGAGGGGTTAAAAAGTGGTTATTCAACATGAGGCACTATCCATTTGACATTTTGAATCATTTTTGGTATAGTCCGAAAAATTAATTTTCTGATGAAAAACGGTGACTCCGGACCTGTCGAACGTCCCCCAAAATGGTCCATATCGATGACATTTTAACATTTAATCTTTTGACTCCAGACGACTGTTGGATGTGAATTAAGACTTTTTCAACTAAAATAAATGTGTTTAAAGTCATTTATGTGCCTGAAATTGGTCAAAATTGAAGCTTTTGAGTAAGCAAAACTCTGTAAAAATGGCAATTTTGGTCACTCTGAGGGGTTATAAAGTGGTTATTCAACATGAGCAACGATCCATTTGACATTTTGAATCATTTTTGGTACAGTCCGAAAAATTATTTTTCTGATGAAAAACGATGACTCCGGACCTGTCGAACGTTCCCAAAATGGTCAATATGGATGAAATTTTAACATTTAATCTTTTGACTCCAAATGACTGTTGGATGTGAATTATGACTTTTTCAACTAAAATAAGTGTGTTTAAAGTCATTTATGTGCCTGAAATTAGTCAAAATTGAAGCTTTTGAGTAAGCAAAACTCTGTAAAAATGGCAATTTTGGTCACTCTGAGGGGTTAAAAAGTGGTTATTCAACATGAGGCACGATCCATTTGACATTTTGAATCATTTTTGGTAGAGTCCGAAAAATTATTTTTCTGATGAAAAACGATGACTCCGGACCTGTCGAACGTTCCCAAAATGGTCAATATGGATGAAATTTTAACATTTAATCTTTTGACTCCAAATGACTGTTGGATGTGAATCATGACTTTTTCAACTAAAATAAGTGTGTTTAAAGTCATTTATGTGCCTGAAATTAGTCAAAATTGAAGCTTTTGAGTAAGCAAAACTCTGTAAAAATGGCAATTTTGGTCACTCTGAGGGAATAAAAAGTGGTTATTCAACATGAGGCACGATCCATTTGACATTTTGAATAATTTTTGGTACAGTCCGAAAAATAATTTTCTGATGAAAAACGATGACTCTGGACCTGTCGAACGTTCCCAAAATGGACAATATGGATGAAATTTTAACATTTAATCTTTTGACTCCAAATGACTGTTGGATGTGAATTATGACTTTTTCAACTAAAATAAGTATGTTTAAAGTCATTTATGTGCCTGAAATTTGTCAAAATTGAAGCTTTTGAGTAAGCAAAACTCTGTAAAAATGGCAATTTTGTTCACTCTGAGGGGTTAAAAAGTGGTTATTCAACAAGAGGCACGATCCATTTGACATTTTGAATAATTTTTGGTACAGTCCAAAAAATTCATTTTCTGATGAAAAAAACGATGACTCCGGACCTGTCGAACATCCCCAAAATGTTCCATATGGATGAAATTTTAACATTTAATCTTTTGATTCCAAACGACTGTTTCAACTAAAATAAGTGTGTTTAAAGTCATTTATGTGCCTGAAATTGGTCAAAATTGAAGCTTTTGAGTAAGCAAAACTCTGTAAAAATGGCAATTTTGGTCACTCTGAGGGGTTAAAAAGAGTTTATTCTACATGAGGCCCGATCCATTTGACATTTTGAATCATTTTTGGTATAGTCCGAAAAATTAATTTTCTGATGAAAAACGAGGACTCCTGACCTGTCGAACGTGCCCTAAATGGTCCATATCGATGACATTTTAACATTTAATCTTTTGACTCCAGACGACTGTTGGATGTGAATTAAGACTTTTTCAACTAAAATAAGTGTGTTTAAAGTCATTTATGTGCCTGAAATTGGTCAAAATTGAAGCTTTTGAGTAAGCAAAACTCAGTAAAAATGGCAATTTTGGTCACTCTGAGGGGTTAAAGAGTGGTTATTCAACATGAGGCACGATCCATTTGACATTTTGAAATATTTTTGGTACAGTCCAAAAAATTCATTTTCTGATGAAAAACGGTGACTCCGGACCTGTCGAACGTCCCCCAAAATGGTCCATATCGATGACATTTTAACATTTAATCTTTTGACTCCAGACGACTGTTGGATGTGAATTAAGACTTTTTCAACTAAAATAAGTGTGTTTAAAGTCATTTATGTGCCTGAAATTGGTCAAAATTGAAGCTTTTGAGTAAGCAAAACTCTGTAAAAATGGCAATTTTGGTCACTCTGAGGGGTTAAAAAGTGGTTATTCAACATGAGGCACGATCCATTTGACATTTTTAATAATTTTTGGTACAGTTCGAAAAATTATTTTTCTGATGAAAAACGATGACTCCGGACCTGTCAAACGTTCCCAAAATGGTCAATATGGATGAAATTTTAACATTTAATCTTTTGACTCCAAATGACTGTTGGATGTGAATTATGACTTTTTCAACTAAAATAAGTGTGTTTAAAGTCATTTATGTGCCTAAAATTAGTCAAAATTGAAGCTTTTGAGTAAGCAAAACTCTGTAAAAATGGCAATTTTGGTCACTCTGAAGGGTTAAAAAGTGGTTATTCAACATGAGGCACGATCCATTTGACATTTTGAATCATTTTTGGTACAGTCCAAAAATTAATTTTCTGATGAAAAACGATGACTCCGGACCTGTCGAACGTTCCCAAAATGGTCAATATGGATGAAATTTTAACATTTAATCTTTTGACTCCAAATGACTGTTGGATGTGAGTTATGACTTTTTCAACTAAAATAAGTGTGTTTAAAGTCATTTATGTGCCTGAAATTGGTCAAAATTGAAGCTTTTGAGTAAGCAAAACTCTGTAAAAATGGCAATTTTGGTCACTCTGAGGGGTTAAAAAGTGGTTATTCAACATGAGGCACGATCCATTTGACATTTTGAATCATTTTTGGTACAGTCCGAAAATTTATTTTTCTGATGAAAAACGATGACTCCGGACCTGTCGAACGTTCCCAAAATGGTCAATATGGATGAGATTTTAACATTTAATCTTTTGACTCCAAATGACTGTTGGATGTGAATTATGACTTTTTCAACTAAAATAAGTGTGCTTAAAGTCATTTATGTGCCTGAAATTAGTCAAAATTGAAGCTTTTGAGTAAGCAAAAACTCTGTAAAAATGGCAATATTGGTCACTCTGAGGGGTTAAAAAGTGGTTATTCAACATGAGGCACGATCCATTTGACATTTTGAATTATTTTTGGTACAGTCCTAAAAATTAATTTTCTGATGAAAAACAATGACTCCGGACCTGTCGAACGTCCCCAAAATGGTCCATATCGATGAAATTTTAACATTTAATCTTTTCACTCCAAACGACTGTTGGATGTGAATTATGACTTTTTCAACTAAAATAAGTGTGTTTAAAGTCATTTATGTGCCTGAAATTTGTCAAAATTGAAGCTTTTGAGTAAGCAAAACTCTGTAAAAATGGCAATTTTGGTCACTCTGAGGGGTTAAAAAGTGGTTATTCAACATGAGGCACGATCCATTTGACATTTTGAATCATTTTTGGTATAGTCCGAAAAATTAATTTTCTGATGAAAAACGATGACTCCGGACCTGTCGAAGGTGCCCAAAATGGTCCATATCGATGAAATTTTAACATTTAATCTTTTGACTCCAGACGACTGTTGGATGTGAATTATGACTTTTTCAATTAAAATAAGTGTGTTTAAAGTCATTTATGTGCCTGAAATTGGTTAAAATTTAAGCTTTTGAGTAAGCAAAACTCTGTAAAAATGGCAATTTTGGTCACTCTGAGGGGTAAAAAAGTGGTTATTCAACATGAGGCACGATCCATTTGACATTTTGAATCATTTTTGGTACAGTCCAAAAAATTCATTTTCTGATGAAAAACGATGACTCCGGACCTGTCGAAAATCCCCAAAATGGTCCATATTGATTAAATTTTAACATTTAATCTTTTGATTCCAAACGACTGTTGGATGTGATTTATGACTTTTTCAACTAAAATAAGTGTGTTTAAAGTCATTTATGTGCCTGAAATTGGTCAAAATTGAAGCTTTTGAGTAAGCAAAACTCTGTAAAAATGGCAATTTTGGTCACTCTGAGGGGTTAAAAAGTGGTTATTCAACATGAGGCACGATCCATTTGACATTTTGAATCATTTTTGGTATAGTCCGAAAAATTAATTTTCTGATGAAAAACGATGACTCCGGACCTGTCGAAGGTGCCCAAAATGGTCCATATCGATGAAATTTTAACATTTAATCTTTTGACTCCAGACGACTGTTGGATGTGAATTATGACTTTTTCAATTAAAATAAGTGTGTTTAAAGTCATTTATGTGCCTGAAATTGGTTAAAATTCAAGCTTTTGAGTAAGCAAAACTCTGTAAAAATGGCAATTTTGGTCACTCTGAGGGGTAAAAAAGTGGTTATTCAACATGAGGCACGATCCATTTGACATTTTGAATCATTTTTGGTACAGTCCAAAAAATTCATTTTCTGATGAAAAACGATGACTCCGGACCTGTCGAAAATCCCCAAAATGGTCCATATTGATGAAATTTTAACATTTAATCTTTTGATTCCAAACGACTGTTGGATGTGAATTAAGACTTTTTCAACTAGAATAAGTGTGTTTAAAGTCATTTATGTGCCTGAAATTGGTCAAAATTGAAGCTTTTGAGTAAGCAAAACTCTGTAAAAATGGCAATTTTGGTCACTCTGAGGGGTTAAAAAGTGGTTATTCTACATGAGGCACGATCCATTTGACATTTTGAATCATTTTTGGTATAGTGCGAAAAATTAATTTTCTGATGAAAAACGAGGACTCCTGACCTGTCGAACGTGCCCCAAATGGTCCATATCGATGAAATTTTAACATTTAATCTTTTGACTCCAGACGACTGTTGGATGTGAATTAAGACTTTTTCAACTAAAATAGGTGTGTTTAAAGTCATTTATGTGCCTGAAATTAGCCAAAATTGAAGCTTTTGAGTAAGCAAAACTCTGTAAAAATGGCAATTTTGGTCACTCTGAGGGGTTAAAAAGTGGTTATTCAACATGAGGCACGATCCATTTGACATTTTTAATAATTTTTGGTACAGTTCAAAAAATTATTTTTCTGATGAAAAACGATGACTCCGGACCTGTCGAACCTTCCCAAAATGGTCAATATGGATGAAATTTTAACATTTAATCTTTTGACTCCAAATGACTGTTGGATGTGAATTATGACTTTTTCAACTAAAATAAGTGTGTTTAAAGTCATTTATGTGCCTGAAATTGGTCAAAATTGAAGCTTTTGAGTAAGCAAAACTCTGTAAAAATGGCAATTTTGTTCACTCTGAGGGGTTAAAAAGTGGTTATTCAACATGAGGCACGATCTATTTGACATTTTGAATCATTTTTGGTACAGTCCTAAAAATTAATTTTCTGATGAAAAACAATGACTCCGGACCTGTCGAACGTCCCCAAAATGGTCCATATCGATGAAATTTTAACATTTAATCTTTTGACTCCAAACGACTGTTGGATGTGAATTATGACTTTTTCAACTAAAATAAGTGTGTTTAAAGTCATTTATGTGCCTGAAATTTGTCAAAATTGAAGCTTTTGAGTAAGCAAAACTCTGTAAAAATGGCAATTTTGGTCACTCTGAGGGGTTAAAAAGTGGTTATTCAACATGAGGCACGATCCATTTGACATTTTGAATCATTTTTGGTACAGTCCAAAAAATTCATTTTCTGATGAAAAACGATGACTCCGGACCTGTCGAACGTCCCCCAAAATGGTCCATATCGATGACATTTTAACATTTAATCTTTTGACTCCAGACGACTGTTGGATGTGAATAAAGACTTTTTCAACTAAAATAAGTGTGTTTAAAGTCATTTATGTGCCTGAAATTGGTCAAAATTGAAGCTTTTGAGTAAGCAAAACTCTGTAAAAATTGCAATTTTGGTCACTCTGAGGGGTTAAAGAGTGGTTATTCAACATGAGGCACGATCCATTTGACATTTTGAAATATTTTTGGTACAGTATTAAAAATTATTTTTCTGATGAAAAATGACTCCGGACCTTTCGAACGTCCCCAAAATGGTCCGTATCGATGAAATTTTAACATTTAATCTTTTGACTCCAAACGACTGTTGGATGTAAATTCAGACTTTTTCAACTAAAATAAGTGTGTTTAAAGTCATTTATGTGCCTGAAACTGGTCAAAATTGAAGCTTTTGAGTAAGCAAAACTCTGTAAAAATGGCAATTTTGGTCACTCTGAGGGGTTAAAAAGTGGTTATTCTACATGAGGCACGATCCATTTGACATTTTGAATCATTTTTGGTATAGTGCGAAAAATTAATTTTCTGATGAAAAACGAGGACTCCTGACCTGTCGAACGTGCCCCAAATGGTCCATATCGATGAAATTTTAACATTTAATCTTTTGACTCCAGACGACTGTTGGATGTGAATTAAGACTTTTTCAACTAAAATAGGTGTGTTTAAAGTCATTTATGTGCCTGAAATTAGACAAAATTGAAGCTTTTGAGTAAGCAAAACTCTGTAAAAATGGCAATTTTGGTCACTCTGAGGGGTTAAAAAGTGGTTATTCAACATGCGGCACGATCCATTTGACATTTTTAATAATTTTTGGTACAGTTCAAAAAATTATTTTTCTGATGAAAAACGATGACTCCGGACCTGTCGAACCTTCCCAAAATGGTCAATATGGATGAAATTTTAACATTTAATCTTTTGACTCCAAATGACTGTTGGATGTGAATTATGACTTTTTCAACTAAAATAAGTGTGTTTAAAGTCATTTATGTGCCTGAAATTGGTCAAAATTGAAGCTTTTGAGTAAGCAAAACTCTGTAAAAATGGCAATTTTGTTCACTCTGAGGGGTTAAAAAGTGGTTATTCAACATGAGGCACGATCTATTTGACATTTTGAATCATTTTTGGTACAGTCCTAAAAATTAATTTTCTGATGAAAAACAATGACTCCGGACCTGTCGAACGTCCCCAAAATGGTCCATATCGATGAAATTTTAACATTTAATCTTTTGACTCCAAACGACTGTTGGATGTGAATTATGACTTTTTCAACTAAAATAAGTGTGTTTAAAGTCATTTATGTGCCTGAAATTTGTCAAAATTGAAGCTTTTGAGTAAGCAAAACTCTGTAAAAATGGCAATTTTGGTCACTCTGAGGGGTTAAAAAGTGGTTATTCAACATGAGGCATGATCCATTTGACATTTTGAATAATTTTTGGTATAGTCCGAATAATTAATTTTCTGATGAAAAACGATGACTCCGGACCTGTCGAAGGTGCCCAAAATGGTCCATATCGATAAAATTTTAACATTTAATCTTTTGACTCCAGACGAGTGTTGGATGTGAATTATGACTTTTTCAATTTAAATAAGTGTGTTTAAAGTCATTTATGTGCCTGAAATTGGTTAAAATTGAAGCTTTTGAGTAAGCAAAACTCTGTAAAAATGGCGATTTTGGTCACTCTGAGGGGTAAAAAAGTGGTTATTCAACATGAGGCACGATCCATTTGACATTTTGAATCATTTTTGGTACAGTCTAAAAAATTCATTTTCTGATGAAAAACGATGACTCCGGACCTGTCGAACATCCCCAAAATGGTCCATATTGATGAAATTTTAACATTTAATCTTTTGATTCCAAACGACTGTTGGATGTGAATTATGACTTTTTCAACTAAAATAAGTGTGTTTAAAGTCATTTATGTGCCTGAAATTGGTCAAAATTGAAGCTTTTGAGTAAGCAAAACTCTGTAAAAATGGCAATTTTGTTCACTCTGAGGGGTTAAAAACTGGTTATTCAACATGAGGCACGATCCATCTGACATTTTGAATCATTTTTGGTACAGTCCGAAAAATGTATTTTCTGATGAAAAACGATGACTCCGGACCTGTCGAACGTTCCTAAAATGGTCAATATGGATGAAATTTTAACATTTAATCTTTTGACTCCAAACAACTGTTGGATGTGAATTATGACTTTTTCAACTAAAATAAGTGTGTTTAAAGTCATTTATGTGCCTGAAATTGGTCAAAATTGAAGCTTTTGAGTAAGCAAAACTCTGTAAAAATGGCAATTTTGGTCACTCTGAGGGGTTAAAAAGTGGTTATTCAACATGAGGCACGATCCATTTGACATTTTGAATCATTTTTGGTATAGTCCGAAAAATTAATTTTCTGATGAAAAACGATGACTCCGGACCTGTCGAAGGTGCCCAAAATGGTCCATATCGATGAAATTTTCACATTTAATCTTTTGACTCCAAACGACTGTTGGATGTGAATTATGACTTTTTCAACTAAAATAAGTGTGTTTAAAGTCATTTATGTGCCTGAAATTTGTCAAAATTGAAGCTTTTGAGTAAGCAAAACTCTGTAAAAATGGCAATTTTGGTCACTCTGAGGGGTTAAAAAGTGGTTATTCAACATGAGGCACGATCCATTTGACATTTTGAATCATTTTTGGTATAGTCCGAAAAATTAATTTTCTGATGAAAAACGATGACTCCGGACCTGTCGAAGGTGCCCAAAATGGTCCATATCGATGAAATTTTAACATTTAATCTTTTGACTCCAGACGACTGTTGGATGTGAATTATGACTTTTTCAATTAAAATAAGTGTGTTTAAAGTCATTTATGTGCCTGAAATTGGTTAAAATTTAAGCTTTTGAGTAAGCAAAACTCTGTAAAAATTGCAATTTTGGTCACTCTGAGGGGTAAAAAAGTGGTTATTCAACATGAGGCACGATCCATTTGACATTTTGAATCATTTTTGGTACAGTCCAAAAAATTCATTTTCTGATGAAAAACGATGACTCCGGACCTGTCGAACATCCCCAAAATGGTCCATATTGATGAAATTTTAACATTTAATCTTTTGATTCCAAACGACTGTTGGATGTGAATTATGACTTTTTCAACTAAAATAAGTGTGTTTAAAGTCATTTATGTGCCTGAAATTGGTCAAAATTGAAGCTTTTGAGTAAGCAAAACTCTGTAAAAATGGCAATTTTGGTCACTCTGAGGGGTTAAAAAGTGGTTATTCTACATGAGGCACGATCCATTTGACATTTTGAATCATTTTTGGTATAGTGCGAAAAATTAATTTTCTGATGAAAAACGAGGACTCCGGACCTGTCGAAGGTGCCCCAAATGGTCCATATCGATGAAATTTTAACATTTAATCTTTTGACTCCAGACGACTGTTGGATGTGAATTATGACTTTTTCAATTAAAATAAGTGTGTTTAAAGTCATTTATGTGCCTGAAATTGGTTAAAATTTAAGCTTTTGAGTAAGCAAAACTCTGTAAAAATGGCAATTTTGGTCACTCTGAGGGGTAAAAAAGTGGTTATTCAACATGAGGCACGATCCATTTGACATTTTGAATCATTTTTGGTACAGTCCAAAAAATTCATTTTCTGATGAAAAACGATGACTCCGGACCTGTCGAAAATCCCCAAAATGGTCCATATTGATGAAATTTTAACATTTAATCTTTTGATTCCAAACGACTGTTGGATGTGATTTATGACTTTTTCAACTAAAATAAGTGTGTTTAAAGTCATTTATGTGCCTGAAATTGGTCAAAATTGAAGCTTTTGAGTAAGCAAAACTCTGTAAAAATGGCAATTTTGGTCACTCTGAGGGGTTAAAAAGTGGTTATTCAACATGAGGCACGATCCATTTGACATTTTGAATCATTTTTGGTATAGTCCGAAAAATTAATTTTCTGATGAAAAACGATGACTCCGGACCTGTCGAAGGTGCCCAAAATGGTCCATATCGATGAAATTTTAACATTTAATCTTTTGACTCCAGACGACTGTTGGATGTGAATTATGACTTTTTCAATTAAAATAAGTGTGTTTAAAGTCATTTATGTGCCTGAAATTGGTTAAAATTTAAGCTTTTGAGTAAGCAAAACTCTGTAAAAATGGCAATTTTGGTCACTCTGAGGGGTAAAAAAGTGGTTATTCAACATGAGGCACGATCCATTTGACATTTTGAATCATTTTTGGTACAGTCCAAAAAATTCATTTTCTGATGAAAAACGATGACTCCGGACCTGTCGAACGTCCCCCAAAATGGTCCATATCGATGACATTTTAACATTTAATCTTTTGACTCCAGACGACTGTTGGATGTGAATAAAGACTTTTTCAACTAAAATAAGTGTGTTTAAAGTCATTTATGTGCCTGAAATTGGTCAAAATTGAAGCTTTTGAGTAAGCAAAACTCTGTAAAAATTGCAATTTTGGTCACTCTGAGGGGTTAAAGAGTGGTTATTCAACATGAGGCACGATCCATTTGACATTTTGAAATATTTTTGGTACAGTATTAAAAATTATTTTTCTGATGAAAAATGACTCCGGACCTTTCGAACGTCCCCAAAATGGTCCGTATCGATGAAATTTTAACATTTAATCTTTTGACTCCAAACGACTGTTGGATGTAAATTCAGACTTTTTCAACTAAAATAAGTGTGTTTAAAGTCATTTATGTGCCTGAAACTGGTCAAAATTGAAGCTTTTGAGTAAGCAAAACTCTGTAAAAATGGCAATTTTGGTCACTCTGAGGGGTTAAAAAGTGGTTATTCTACATGAGGCACGATCCATTTGACATTTTGAATCATTTTTGGTATAGTGCGAAAAATTAATTTTCTGATGAAAAACGAGGACTCCTGACCTGTCGAACGTGCCCCAAATGGTCCATATCGATGAAATTTTAACATTTAATCTTTTGACTCCAGACGACTGTTGGATGTGAATTAAGACTTTTTCAACTAAAATAGGTGTGTTTAAAGTCATTTATGTGCCTGAAATTAGACAAAATTGAAGCTTTTGAGTAAGCAAAACTCTGTAAAAATGGCAATTTTGGTCACTCTGAGGGGTTAAAAAGTGGTTATTCAACATGCGGCACGATCCATTTGACATTTTTAATAATTTTTGGTACAGTTCAAAAAATTATTTTTCTGATGAAAAACGATGACTCCGGACCTGTCGAACCTTCCCAAAATGGTCAATATGGATGAAATTTTAACATTTAATCTTTTGACTCCAAATGACTGTTGGATGTGAATTATGACTTTTTCAACTAAAATAAGTGTGTTTAAAGTCATTTATGTGCCTGAAATTGGTCAAAATTGAAGCTTTTGAGTAAGCAAAACTCTGTAAAAATGGCAATTTTGTTCACTCTGAGGGGTTAAAAAGTGGTTATTCAACATGAGGCACGATCTATTTGACATTTTGAATCATTTTTGGTACAGTCCTAAAAATTAATTTTCTGATGAAAAACAATGACTCCGGACCTGTCGAACGTCCCCAAAATGGTCCATATCGATGAAATTTTAACATTTAATCTTTTGACTCCAAACGACTGTTGGATGTGAATTATGACTTTTTCAACTAAAATAAGTGTGTTTAAAGTCATTTATGTGCCTGAAATTTGTCAAAATTGAAGCTTTTGAGTAAGCAAAACTCTGTAAAAATGCAATTTTGGTCACTCTGAGGGGTTAAAAAGTGGTTATTCAACATGAGGCATGATCCATTTGACATTTTGAATAATTTTTGGTATAGTCCGAATAATTAATTTTCTGATGAAAAACGATGACTCCGGACCTGTCGAAGGTGCCCAAAATGGTCCATATCGATAAAATTTTAACATTTAATCTTTTGACTCCAGACGAGTGTTGGATGTGAATTATGACTTTTTCAATTTAAATAAGTGTGTTTAAAGTCATTTATGTGCCTGAAATTGGTTAAAATTGAAGCTTTTGAGTAAGCAAAACTCTGTAAAAATGGCGATTTTGGTCACTCTGAGGGGTAAAAAAGTGGTTATTCAACATGAGGCACGATCCATTTGACATTTTGAATCATTTTTGGTACAGTCTAAAAAATTCATTTTCTGATGAAAAACGATGACTCCGGACCTGTCGAACATCCCCAAAATGGTCCATATTGATGAAATTTTAACATTTAATCTTTTGATTCCAAACGACTGTTGGATGTGAATTATGACTTTTTCAACTAAAATAAGTGTGTTTAAAGTCATTTATGTGCCTGAAATTGGTCAAAATTGAAGCTTTTGAGTAAGCAAAACTCTGTAAAAATGGCAATTTTGTTCACTCTGAGGGGTTAAAAACTGGTTATTCAACATGAGGCACGATCCATCTGACATTTTGAATCATTTTTGGTACAGTCCGAAAAATGTATTTTCTGATGAAAAACGATGACTCCGGACCTGTCGAACGTTCCTAAAATGGTCAATATGGATGAAATTTTAACATTTAATCTTTTGACTCCAAACAACTGTTGGATGTGAATTATGACTTTTTCAACTAAAATAAGTGTGTTTAAAGTCATTTATGTGCCTGAAATTGGTCAAAATTGAAGCTTTTGAGTAAGCAAAACTCTGTAAAAATGGCAATTTTGGTCACTCTGAGGGGTTAAAAAGTGGTTATTCAACATGAGGCACGATCCATTTGACATTTTGAATCATTTTTGGTATAGTCCGAAAAATTAATTTTCTGATGAAAAACGATGACTCCGGACCTGTCGAAGGTGCCCAAAATGGTCCATATCGATGAAATTTTCACATTTAATCTTTTGACTCCAAACGACTGTTGGATGTGAATTATGACTTTTTCAACTAAAATAAGTGTGTTTAAAGTCATTTATGTGCCTGAAATTTGTCAAAATTGAAGCTTTTGAGTAAGCAAAACTCTGTAAAAATGGCAATTTTGGTCACTCTGAGGGGTTAAAAAGTGGTTATTCAACATGAGGCACGATCCATTTGACATTTTGAATCATTTTTGGTATAGTCCGAAAAATTAATTTTCTGATGAAAAACGATGACTCCGGACCTGTCGAAGGTGCCCAAAATGGTCCATATCGATGAAATTTTAACATTTAATCTTTTGACTCCAGACGACTGTTGGATGTGAATTATGACTTTTTCAATTAAAATAAGTGTGTTTAAAGTCATTTATGTGCCTGAAATTGGTTAAAATTTAAGCTTTTGAGTAAGCAAAACTCTGTAAAAATTGCAATTTTGGTCACTCTGAGGGGTAAAAAAGTGGTTATTCAACATGAGGCACGATCCATTTGACATTTTGAATCATTTTTGGTACAGTCCAAAAAATTCATTTTCTGATGAAAAACGATGACTCCGGACCTGTCGAACATCCCCAAAATGGTCCATATTGATGAAATTTTAACATTTAATCTTTTGATTCCAAACGACTGTTGGATGTGAATTATGACTTTTTCAACTAAAATAAGTGTGTTTAAAGTCATTTATGTGCCTGAAATTGGTCAAAATTGAAGCTTTTGAGTAAGCAAAACTCTGTAAAAATGGCAATTTTGGTCACTCTGAGGGGTTAAAAAGTGGTTATTCTACATGAGGCACGATCCATTTGACATTTTGAATCATTTTTGGTATAGTGCGAAAAATAATTTTCTGATGAAAAACGAGGACTCCGGACCTGTCGAAGGTGCCCCAAATGGTCCATATCGATGAAATTTTAACATTTAATCTTTTGACTCCAGACGACTGTTGGATGTGAATTATGACTTTTTCAATTAAAATAAGTGTGTTTAAAGTCATTTATGTGCCTGAAATTGGTTAAAATTTAAGCTTTTGAGTAAGCAAAACTCTGTAAAAATGGCAATTTTGGTCACTCTGAGGGGTAAAAAAGTGGTTATTCAACATGAGGCACGATCCATTTGACATTTTGAATCATTTTTGGTACAGTCCAAAAAATTCATTTTCTGATGAAAAACGATGACTCCGGACCTGTCGAAAATCCCCAAAATGGTCCATATTGATGAAATTTTAACATTTAATCTTTTGATTCCAAACGACTGTTGGATGTGATTTATGACTTTTTCAACTAAAATAAGTGTGTTTAAAGTCATTTATGTGCCTGAAATTGGTCAAAATTGAAGCTTTTGAGTAAGCAAAACTCTGTAAAAATGGCAATTTTGGTCACTCTGAGGGGGTTAAAAAGTGGTTATTCAACATGAGGCACGATCCATTTGACATTTTGAATCATTTTTGGTATAGTCCGAAAAATTAATTTTCTGATGAAAAACGATGACTCCGGACCTGTCGAAGGTGCCCAAAATGGTCCATATCGATGAAATTTTAACATTTAATCTTTTGACTCCAGACGACTGTTGGATGTGAATTATGACTTTTTCAATTAAAATAAGTGTGTTTAAAGTCATTTATGTGCCTGAAATTGGTTAAAATTTAAGCTTTTGAGTAAGCAAAACTCTGTAAAAATGGCAATTTTGGTCACTCTGAGGGGTAAAAAAGTGGTTATTCAACATGAGGCACGATCCATTTGACATTTTGAATCATTTTTGGTACAGTCCAAAAAATTCATTTTCTGATGAAAAACGATGACTCCGGACCTGTCGAACCTTCCCAAAATGGTCAATATGGATGAAATTTTAACATTTAATCTTTTGACTCCAAATGACTGTTGGATGTGAATTATGACTTTTTCAACTAAAATAAGTGTGTTTAAAGTCATTTATGTGCCTGAAATTGGTCAAAATTGAAGCTTTTGAGTAAGCAAAACTCTGTAAAAATGGCAATTTTGTTCACTCTGAGGGGTTAAAAAGTGGTTATTCAACATGAGGCACGATCTATTTGACATTTTGAATCATTTTTGGTACAGTCCTAAAAATTAATTTTCTGATGAAAAACAATGACTCCGGACCTGTCGAACGTCCCCAAAATGGTCCATATCGATGAAATTTTAACATTTAATCTTTTGACTCCAAACGACTGTTGGATGTGAATTATGACTTTTTCAACTAAAATAAGTGTGTTTAAAGTCATTTATGTGCCTGAAATTTGTCAAAATTGAAGCTTTTGAGTAAGCAAAACTCTGTAAAAATGCAATTTTGGTCACTCTGAGGGGTTAAAAAGTGGTTATTCAACATGAGGCATGATCCATTTGACATTTTGAATAATTTTTGGTATAGTCCGAATAATTAATTTTCTGATGAAAAACGATGACTCCGGACCTGTCGAAGGTGCCCAAAATGGTCCATATCGATAAAATTTTAACATTTAATCTTTTGACTCCAGACGAGTGTTGGATGTGAATTATGACTTTTTCAATTTAAATAAGTGTGTTTAAAGTCATTTATGTGCCTGAAATTGGTTAAAATTGAAGCTTTTGAGTAAGCAAAACTCTGTAAAAATGGCAATTTTGGTCACTCTGAGGGGTAAAAAAGTGGTTATTCAACATGAGGCACGATCCATTTGACATTTTGAATCATTTTTGGTACAGTCCAAAAAATTCATTTTCTGATGAAAAACGATGACTCCGGACCTGTCGAACATCCCCAAAATGGTCCATATTGATGAAATTTTAACATTTAATCTTTTGATTCCAAACGACTGTTGGATGTGAATTATGACTTTTTCAACTAAAATAAGTGTGTTTAAAGTCATTTATGTGCCTGAAATTGGTCAAAATTGAAGCTTTTGAGTAAGCAAAACTCTGTAAAAATGGCAATTTTGTTCACTCTGAGGGGTTAAAAACTGGTTATTCAACATGAGGCACGATCCATCTGACATTTTGAATCATTTTTGGTACAGTCCGAAAAATGTATTTTCTGATGAAAAACGATGACTCCGGACCTGTCGAACGTTCCTAAAATGGTCAATATGGATGAAATTTTAACATTTAATCTTTTGACTCCAAACAACTGTTGGATGTGAATTATGACTTTTTCAACTAAAATAAGTGTGTTTAAAGTCATTTATGTGCCTGAAATTGGTCAAAATTGAAGCTTTTGAGTAAGCAAAACTCTGTAAAAATGGCAATTTTGGTCACTCTGAGGGGTTAAAAAGTGGTTATTCAACATGAGGCACGATCCATTTGACATTTTGAATCATTTTTGGTATAGTCCGAAAAATTAATTTTCTGATGAAAAACGATGACTCCGGACCTGTCGAAGGTGCCCAAAATGGTCCATATCGATGAAATTTTAACATTTAATCTTTTGACTCCAAACGACTGTTGGATGTGAATTATGACTTTTTCAACTAAAATAAGTGTGTTTAAAGTCATTTATGTGCCTGAAATTTGTCAAAATTGAAGCTTTTGAGTAAGCAAAACTCTGTAAAAATGGCAATTTTGGTCACTCTGAGGGGTTAAAAAGTGGTTATTCAACATGAGGCACGATCCATTTGACATTTTGAATCATTTTTGGTATAGTCCGAAAAATTAATTTTCTGATGAAAAACGATGACTCCGGACCTGTCGAAGGTGCCCAAAATGGTCCATATCGATGAAATTTTAACATTTAATCTTTTGACTCCAGACGACTGTTGGATGTGAATTATGACTTTTTCAATTAAAATAAGTGTGTTTAAAGTCATTTATGTGCCTGAAATTGGTTAAAATTTAAGCTTTTGAGTAAGCAAAACTCTGTAAAAATTGCAATTTTGGTCACTCTGAGGGGTAAAAAAGTGGTTATTCAACATGAGGCACGATCCATTTGACATTTTGAATCATTTTTGGTACAGTCCAAAAAATTCATTTTCTGATGAAAAACGATGACTCCGGACCTGTCGAACATCCCCAAAATGGTCCATATTGATGAAATTTTAACATTTAATCTTTTGATTCCAAACGACTGTTGGATGTGAATTATGACTTTTTCAACTAAAATAAGTGTGTTTAAAGTCATTTATGTGCCTGAAATTGGTCAAAATCGAAGCTTTTGAGTAAGCAAAACTCTGTAAAAATGGCAATTTTGTTCACTCTGAGGGGTTAAAAAGTGGTTATTCTACATGAGGCACGATCCATTTGACATTTTGAATCATTTTTGGTATAGTGCGAAAAATTAATTTTCTGATGAAAAACGAGGACTCCGGACCTGTCGAAGGTGCCCCAAATGGTCCATATCGATGAAATTTTAACATTTAATCTTTTGACTCCAGACGACTGTTGGATGTGAATTATGACTTTTTCAATTAAAATAAGTGTGTTTAAAGTCATTTATGTGCCTGAAATTGGTTAAAATTTAAGCTTTTGAGTAAGCAAAACTCTGTAAAAATGGCAATTTTGGTCACTCTGAGGGGTAAAAAAGTGGTTATTCAACATGAGGCACGATCCATTTGACATTTTGAATCATTTTTGGTACAGTCCAAAAAATTCATTTTCTGATGAAAAACGATGACTCCGGACCTGTCGAAAATCCCCAAAATGGTCCATATTGATGAAATTTTAACATTTAATCTTTTGATTCCAAACGACTGTTGGATGTGATTTATGACTTTTTCAACTAAAATAAGTGTGTTTAAAGTCATTTATGTGCCTGAAATTGGTCAAAATTGAAGCTTTTGAGTAAGCAAAACTCTGTAAAAATGGCAATTTTGGTCACTCTGAGGGGTTAAAAAGTGGTTATTCAACATGAGGCACGATCCATTTGACATTTTGAATCATTTTTGGTATAGTCCGAAAAATTAATTTTCTGATGAAAAACGATGACTCCGGACCTGTCGAAGGTGCCCAAAATGGTCCATATCGATGAAATTTTAACATTTAATCTTTTGACTCCAGACGACTGTTGGATGTGAATTATGACTTTTTCAATTAAAATAAGTGTGTTTAAAGTCATTTATGTGCCTGAAATTGGTTAAAATTTAAGCTTTTGAGTAAGCAAAACTCTGTAAAAATGGCAATTTTGGTCACTCTGAGGGGTAAAAAAGTGGTTATTCAACATGAGGCACGATCCATTTGACATTTTGAAATATTTTTGGTACAGTATTAAAAATTATTTTTCTGATGAAAAATGACTCCGGACCTTTCGAACGTCCCCAAAATGGTCCGTATCGATGAAATTTTAACATTTAATCTTTTGACTCCAAACGACTGTTGGATGTAAATTCAGACTTTTTCAACTAAAATAAGTGTGTTTAAAGTCATTTATGTGCCTGAAACTGGTCAAAATTGAAGCTTTTGAGTAAGCAAAACTCTGTAAAAATGGCAATTTTGGTCACTCTGAGGGGTTAAAAAGTGGTTATTCTACATGAGGCACGATCCATTTGACATTTTGAATCATTTTTGGTATAGTGCGAAAAATTAATTTTCTGATGAAAAACGAGGACTCCTGACCTGTCGAACGTGCCCCAAATGGTCCATATCGATGAAATTTTAACATTTAATCTTTTGACTCCAGACGACTGTTGGATGTGAATTAAGACTTTTTCAACTAAAATAGGTGTGTTTAAAGTCATTTATGTGCCTGAAATTAGACAAAATTGAAGCTTTTGAGTAAGCAAAACTCTGTAAAAATGGCAATTTTGGTCACTCTGAGGGGTTAAAAAGTGGTTATTCAACATGCGGCACGATCCATTTGACATTTTTAATAATTTTTGGTACAGTTCAAAAAATTATTTTTCTGATGAAAAACGATGACTCCGGACCTGTCGAACCTTCCCAAAATGGTCAATATGGATGAAATTTTAACATTTAATCTTTTGACTCCAAATGACTGTTGGATGTGAATTATGACTTTTTCAACTAAAATAAGTGTGTTTAAAGTCATTTATGTGCCTGAAATTGGTCAAAATTGAAGCTTTTGAGTAAGCAAAACTCTGTAAAAATGGCAATTTTGTTCACTCTGAGGGGTTAAAAAGTGGTTATTCAACATGAGGCACGATCTATTTGACATTTTGAATCATTTTTGGTACAGTCCTAAAAATTAATTTTCTGATGAAAAACAATGACTCCGGACCTGTCGAACGTCCCCAAAATGGTCCATATCGATGAAATTTTAACATTTAATCTTTTGACTCCAAACGACTGTTGGATGTGAATTATGACTTTTTCAACTAAAATAAGTGTGTTTAAAGTCATTTATGTGCCTGAAATTTGTCAAAATTGAAGCTTTTGAGTAAGCAAAACTCTGTAAAAATGGCAATTTTGGTCACTCTGAGGGGTTAAAAAGTGGTTATTCAACATGAGGCATGATCCATTTGACATTTTGAATAATTTTTGGTATAGTCCGAATAATTAATTTTCTGATGAAAAACGATGACTCCGGACCTGTCGAAGGTGCCCAAAATGGTCCATATCGATAAAATTTTAACATTTAATCTTTTGACTCCAGACGAGTGTTGGATGTGAATTATGACTTTTTCAATTTAAATAAGTGTGTTTAAAGTCATTTATGTGCCTGAAATTGGTTAAAATTGAAGCTTTTGAGTAAGCAAAACTCTGTAAAAATGGCAATTTCGGTCACTCTGAGGGGTAAAAAAGTGGTTATTCAACATGAGGCACGATCCATTTGACATTTTGAATCATTTTTGGTACAGTCCAAAAAATTCATTTTCTGATGAAAAACGATGACTCCGGACCTGTCGAACATCCCCAAAATGGTCCATATTGATGAAATTTTAACATTTAATCTTTTGATTCCAAACGACTGTTGGATGTGAATTATGACTTTTTCAACTAAAATAAGTGTGTTTAAAGTCATTTATGTGCCTGAAATTGGTCAAAATTGAAGCTTTTGAGTAAGCAAAACTCTGTAAAAATGGCAATTTTGTTCACTCTGAGGGGTTAAAAACTGGTTATTCAACATGAGGCACGATCCATCTGACATTTTGAATCATTTTTGGTACAGTCCGAAAAATGTATTTTCTGATGAAAAACGATGACTCCGGACCTGTCGAAGGTGCCCAAAATGGTCCATATCGATGAAATTTTAACATTTAATCTTTTGACTCCAGACGACTGTTGGATGTGAATTATGACTTTTTCAACTAAAATAAGTGTGTTTAAAGTCATTTATGTGCCTGAAATTGGTCAAAATTGAAGCTTTTGAGTAAGCAAAACTCTGTAAAAATGGCAATTTTGGTCACTCTGAGGGGTTAAAAAGTGGTTATTCAACATGAGGCACGATCCATTTGACATTTTGAATCATTTTTGGTATAGTCCGAAAAATTAATTTTCTGATGAAAAACGATGACTCCGGACCTGTCGAAGGTGCCCAAAATGGTCCATATCGATGAAATTTTAACATTTAATCTTTTGACTCCAAACGACTGTTGGATGTGAATTATGACTTTTTCAACTAAAATAAGTGTGTTTAAAGTCATTTATGTGCCTGAAATTTGTCAAAATTGAAGCTTTTGAGTAAGCAAAACTCTGTAAAAATGGCAATTTTGGTCACTCTGAGGGGTTAAAAAGTGGTTATTCAACATGAGGCACGATCCATTTGACATTTTGAATCATTTTTGGTATAGTCCGAAAAATTAATTTTCTGATGAAAAACGATGACTCCGGACCTGTCGAAGGTGCCCAAAATGGTCCATATCGATGAAATTTTAACATTTAATCTTTTGACTCCAGACGACTGTTGGATGTGAATTATGACTTTTTCAATTAAAATAAGTGTGTTTAAAGTCATTTATGTGCCTGAAATTGGTTAAAATTTAAGCTTTTGAGTAAGCAAAACTCTGTAAAAATTGCAATTTTGGTCACTCTGAGGGGTAAAAAAGTGGTTATTCAACATGAGGCACGATCCATTTGACATTTTGAATCATTTTTGGTACAGTCCAAAAAATTCATTTTCTGATGAAAAACGATGACTCCGGACCTGTCGAACATCCCCAAAATGGTCCATATTGATGAAATTTTAACATTTAATCTTTTGATTCCAAACGACTGTTGGATGTGAATTATGACTTTTTCAACTAAAATAAGTGTGTTTAAAGTCATTTATGTGCCTGAAATTGGTCAAAATTGAAGCTTTTGAGTAAGCAAAACTCTGTAAAAATGGCAATTTTGGTCACTCTGAGGGGTTAAAAAGTGGTTATTCTACATGAGGCACGATCCATTTGACATTTTGAATCATTTTTGGTATAGTGCGAAAAATTAATTTTCTGATGAAAAACGAGGACTCCGGACCTGTCGAAGGTGCCCCAAATGGTCCATATCGATGAAATTTTAACATTTAATCTTTTGACTCCAGACGACTGTTGGATGTGAATTATGACTTTTTCAATTAAAATAAGTGTGTTTAAAGTCATTTATGTGCCTGAAATTGGTTAAAATTTAAGCTTTTGAGTAAGCAAAACTCTGTAAAAATGGCAATTTTGGTCACTCTGAGGGGTAAAAAAGTGGTTATTCAACATGAGGCACGATCCATTTGACATTTTGAATCATTTTTGGTACAGTCCAAAAAATTCATTTTCTGATGAAAAACGATGACTCCGGACCTGTCGAAAATCCCCAAAATGGTCCATATTGATGAAATTTTAACATTTAATCTTTTGATTCCAAACGACTGTTGGATGTGATTTATGACTTTTTCAACTAAAATAAGTGTGTTTAAAGTCATTTATGTGCCTGAAATTGGTCAAAATTGAAGCTTTTGAGTAAGCAAAACTCTGTAAAAATGGCAATTTTGGTCACTCTGAGGGGTTAAAAAGTGGTTATTCAACATGAGGCACGATCCATTTGACATTTTGAATCATTTTTGGTATAGTCCGAAAAATTAATTTTCTGATGAAAAACGATGACTCCGGACCTGTCGAAGGTGCCCAAAATGGTCCATATCGATGAAATTTTAACATTTAATCTTTTGACTCCAGACGACTGTTGGATGTGAATTATGACTTTTTCAATTAAAATAAGTGTGTTTAAAGTCATTTATGTGCCTGAAATTGGTTAAAATTTAAGCTTTTGAGTAAGCAAAACTCTGTAAAAATGGCAATTTTGGTCACTCTGAGGGGTAAAAAGTGGTTATTCAACATGAGGCACGATCCATTTGACATTTTGAATCATTTTTGGTACAGTCCGAAAAATTTCATTTTCTGATGAAAAACGATGACTCCGGACCTGTCGAACATCCCCAAAATGGTCCATATTGATGAAATTTTAACATTTAATCTTTTGACTCCAGACGACTGTTGGATGTGAATTAAGACTTTTTCAACTAAAATAGGTGTGTTTAAAGTCATTTATGTGCCTGAAATTAGCCAAAATTGAAGCTTTTGAGTAAGCAAAACTCTGTAAAAATGGCAATTTTTGGTCACTCTGAGGGGTTAAAAAGTGGTTATTCAACATGAGGCACGATCCATTTGACATTTTTAATAATTTTTGGTACAGTTCAAAAAATTATTTTTCTGATGAAAAACGATGACTCCGGACCTGTCGAACCTTCCCAAAATGGTCAATATGGATGAAATTTTAACATTTAATCTTTTGACTCCAAATGACTGTTGGATGTGAATTATGACTTTTCAACTAAAATAAGTGTGTTTAAAGTCATTTATGTGCCTGAAATTGGTCAAAATTGAAGCTTTTGAGTAAGCAAAACTCTGTAAAAATGGCAATTTTGTTCACTCTGAGGGGTTAAAAAGTGGTTATTCAACATGAGGCACGATCTATTTGACATTTTGAATCATTTTTGGTACAGTCCTAAAAATTAATTTTCTGATGAAAAACAATGACTCCGACCTGTCGAACGTCCCCAAAATGGTCCATATCGATGAAATTTTAACATTTAATCTTTTGACTCCAAACGACTGTTGGATGTGAATTATGACTTTTTCAACTAAAATAAGTGTTTAAAGTCATTTATGTGCCTGAAATTTGTCAAAATTGAAGCTTTTGAGTAAGCAAAACTCTGTAAAAATGGCAATTTTGGTCACTCTGAGGGGTTAAAAAGTGGTTATTCAACATGAGGCACGATCCATTTGACATTTTGAATAATTTTTGGTATAGTCCGAATAATTAATTTTCTGATGAAAAACGATGACTCCGGACCTGTCGAAGGTGCCCAAAATGGTCCATATCGATAAAATTTTAACATTTAATCTTTTGACTCCAGACGAGTGTTGGATGTGAATTATGACTTTTTCAATTTAAATAAGTGTGTTTAAAGTCATTTATGTGCCTGAAATTGGTTAAAATTGAAGCTTTTGAGTAAGCAAAACTCTGTAAAAATGGCAATTTTGGTCACTCTGAGGGGTAAAAAAGTGGTTATTCAACATGAGGCACGATCCATTTGACATTTTGAATCATTTTTGGTACAGTCCAAAAAATTCATTTTCTGATGAAAACGATGACTCCGGACCTGTCGAACGTCCCCCAAAATGGTCCATATCGATGACATTTAACATTTAATCTTTTGACTCCAGACGACTGTTGGATGTGAATAAAGACTTTTTCAACTAAAATAAGTGTGTTTAAAAGTCATTTATGTGCCTGAAATTGGTCAAAATTGAAGCTTTTGAGTAAGCAAAACTCTGTAAAAATTGCAATTTTGGTCACTCTGAGGGGTTAAAGAGTGGTTATTCAACATGAGGCACGATCCATTTGACATTTTGAAATATTTTTGGTACAGTATTAAAAATTATTTTTCTGATGAAAAATGACTCCGGACCTTTCGAACGTCCCCAAAATGGTCCGTATCGATGAAATTTTAACATTTAATCTTTTGACTCCAAACGACTGTTGGATGTAAATTCAGACTTTTTCAACTAAAATAAGTGTGTTTAAAGTCATTTATGTGCCTGAAACTGGTCAAAATTGAAGCTTTTGAGTAAGCAAAACTCTGTAAAAATGGCAATTTTGGTCACTCTGAGGGGTTAAAAAGTAGTTATTCTACATGAGGCACGATCCATTTGACATTTTGAATCATTTTTGGTATAGTGCGAAAAATTAATTTTCTGATGAAAAACGAGGACTCCTGACCTGTCGAACGTGCCCCAAATGGTCCATATCGATGAAATTTTAACATTTAATCTTTTGACTCCAGACGACTGTTGGATGTGAATTAAGACTTTTTCAACTAAAATAGGTGTGTTTAAAGTCATATATGTGCCTGAAATTAGCCAAAATTGAAGCTTTTGAGTAAGCAAAACTCTGTAAAAATGGCAATTTTGGTCACTCTGAGGGGTTAAAAAGTGGTTATTCAACATGCGGCACGATCCATTTGACATTTTTAATAATTTTTGGTACAGTTCAAAAAATTATTTTTCTGAGGAAAAACGATGACTCCGGACCTGTCGAACCTTCCCAAAATGGTCAATATGGATGAAATTTTAACATTTAATCTTTTGACTCCAAATGACTGTTGGATGTGAATTATGACTTTTTCAACTAAAATAAGTGTGTTTAAAGTCATTTATGTGCCTGAAATTGGTCAAAATTGAAGCTTTTGAGTAAGCAAAACTCTGTAAAAATGGCAATTTTGTTCACTCTGAGGGGTTAAAAAGTGGTTATTCAACATGAGGCACGATCTATTTGACATTTTGAATCATTTTTGGTACAGTCCTAAAAATTAATTTTCTGATGAAAAACAATGACTCCGGACCTGTCGAACGTCCCCAAAATGGTCCATATCGATGAAATTTTAACATTTAATCTTTTGACTCCAAACGACTGTTGGATGTGAATTATGACTTTTTCAACTAAAATAAGTGTGTTTAAAGTCATTTATGTGCCTGAAATTTGTCAAAATTGAAGCTTTTGAGTAAGCAAAACTCTGTAAAAATGGCAATTTTGGTCACTCTGAGGGGTTAAAAAGTGGTTATTCAACATGAGGCACGATCCATTTGACATTTTGAATAATTTTTGGTATAGTCCGAATAATTAATTTTCTGATGAAAAACGATGACTCCGGACCTGTCGAAGGTGCCCAAAATGGTCCATATCGATAAAATTTTAACATTTAATCTTTTGACTCCAGACGAGTGTTGGATGTGAATTATGACTTTTTCAATTTAAATAAGTGTGTTTAAAGTCATTTATGTGCCTGAAATTGGTTAAAATTGAAGCTTTTGAGTAAGCAAAACTCTGTAAAAATGGCAATTTTGGTCACTCTGAGGGGTAAAAAAGTGGTTATTCAACATGAGGCACGATCCATTTGACATTTTGAATCATTTTTGGTACAGTCCAAAAAATTCATTTTCTGATGAAAAACGATGACTCCGGACCTGTCGAACATCCCCAAAATGGTCCATATTGATGAAATTTTAACATTTAATCTTTTGATTCCAAACGACTGTTGGATGTGAATTATGACTTTTTCAACTAAAATAAGTGTGTTTAAAGTCATTTATGTGCCTGAAATTGGTCAAAATTGAAGCTTTTGAGTAAGCAAAAATTTGTAAAAATGGCAATTTTGTTCACTCTGAGGGGTTAAAAACTGGTTATTCAACATGAGGCACGATCCATCTGACATTTTGAATCATTTTTGGTACAGTCCGAAAAATGTATTTTCTGATGAAAAACGATGACTCCGGACCTGTCGAACGTTCCTAAAATGGTCAATATGGATGAAATTTTAACATTTAATTTTTTGACTCCAAACAACTGTTGGATGTGAATTATGACTTTTTCAACTAAAATAAGTGTGTTTAAAGTCATTTATGTGCCTGAAATTGGTCAAAATTGAAGCTTTTGAGTAAGCAAAACTCTGTAAAAATGGCAATTTTGGTCACTCTGAGGGGTAAAAAGTGGTTATTCAACATGAGGCACGATCCATTTGACATTTTGAATCATTTTTGGTATAGTCCGAAAAATTAATTTTCTGATGAAAAACGATGACTCCGGACCTGTCGAAGGTGCCCAAAATGGTCCATATCGATGAAATTTTAACATTTAATCTTTTGACTCCAAACGACTGTTGGATGTGAATTATGACTTTTTCAACTAAAATAAGTGTGTTTAAAGTCATTTATGTGCCTGAAATTTGTCAAAATTGAAGCTTTTGAGTAAGCAAAACTCTGTAAAAATGGCAATTTTGGTCACTCTGAGGGGTAAAAAGTGGTTATTCAACATGAGGCACGATCCATTTGACATTTTGAATCATTTTTGGTACAGTCCGAAAAATTCATTTTCTGATGAAAAACGATGACTCCGGACCTGTCGAACATCCCCAAAATGGTCCATATTGATGAAATTTTAACATTTAATCTTTTGACTCCAGACGACTGTTGGATGTGAATTAAGACTTTTTCAACTAAAATAGGTGTGTTTAAAGTCATTTATGTGCCTGAAATTAGCCAAAATTGAAGCTTTTGAGTAAGCAAAACTCTGTAAAAATGGCAATTTTGGTCACTCTGAGGGGTTAAAAAGTGGTTATTCAACATGAGGCACGATCCATTTGACATTTTTAATAATTTTTGGTACAGTTCAAAAAATTATTTTTCTGATGAAAAACGATGACTCCGGACCTGTCGAACCTTCCCAAAATGGTCAATATGGATGAAATTTTAACATTTAATCTTTTGACTCCAAATGACTGTTGGATGTGAATTATGACTTTTTCAACTAAAATAAGTGTGTTTAAAGTCATTTATGTGCCTGAAATTGGTCAAAATTGAAGCTTTTGAGTAAGCAAAACTCTGTAAAAATGGCAATTTTGTTCACTCTGAGGGGTTAAAAAGTGGTTATTCAACATGAGGCACGATCTATTTGACATTTTGAATCATTTTTGGTACAGTCCTAAAAATTAATTTTCTGATGAAAAACAATGACTCCGGACCTGTCGAACGTCCCCAAAATGGTCCATATCGATGAAATTTTAACATTTAATCTTTTGACTCCAAACGACTGTTGGATGTGAATTATGACTTTTTCAACTAAAATAAGTGTGTTTAAAGTCATTTATGTGCCTGAAATTTGTCAAAATTGAAGCTTTTGAGTAAGCAAAACTCTGTAAAAATGGCAATTTTGGTCACTCTGAGGGGTTAAAAAGTGGTTATTCAACATGAGGCACGATCCATTTGACATTTTGAATAATTTTTGGTATAGTCCGAATAATTAATTTTCTGATGAAAAACGATGACTCCGGACCTGTCGAAGGTGCCCAAAATGGTCCATATCGATAAAATTTTAACATTTAATCTTTTGACTCCAGACGAGTGTTGGATGTGAATTATGACTTTTTCAATTTAAATAAGTGTGTTTAAAGTCATTTATGTGCCTGAAATTGGTTAAAATTGAAGCTTTTGAGTAAGCAAAACTCTGTAAAAATGGCAATTTTGGTCACTCTGAGGGGTAAAAAAGTGGTTATTCAACATGAGGCACGATCCATTTGACATTTTGAATCATTTTTGGTACAGTCCAAAAAATTCATTTTCTGATGAAAAACGATGACTCCGGACCTGTCGAACGTCCCCCAAAATGGTCCATATCGATGACATTTTAACATTTAATCTTTTGACTCCAGACGACTGTTGGATGTGAATAAAGACTTTTTCAACTAAAATAAGTGTGTTTAAAGTCATTTATGTGCCTGAAATTGGTCAAAATTGAAGCTTTTGAGTAAGCAAAACTCTGTAAAAATTGCAATTTTGGTCACTCTGAGGGGTTAAAGAGTGGTTATTCAACATGAGGCACGATCCATTTGACATTTTGAAATATTTTTGGTACAGTATTAAAAATTATTTTTCTGATGAAAAATGACTCCGGACCTTTCGAACGTCCCCAAAATGGTCCGTATCGATGAAATTTTAACATTTAATCTTTTGACTCCAAACGACTGTTGGATGTAAATTCAGACTTTTTCAACTAAAATAAGTGTGTTTAAAGTCATTTATGTGCCTGAAACTGGTCAAAATTGAAGCTTTTGAGTAAGCAAAACTCTGTAAAAATGGCAATTTTGGTCACTCTGAGGGGTTAAAAAGTAGTTATTCTACATGAGGCACGATCCATTTGACATTTTGAATCATTTTTGGTATAGTGCGAAAAATTAATTTTCTGATGAAAAACGAGGACTCCTGACCTGTCGAACGTGCCCCAAATGGTCCATATCGATGAAATTTTAACATTTAATCTTTTGACTCCAGACGACTGTTGGATGTGAATTAAGACTTTTTCAACTAAAATAGGTGTGTTTAAAGTCATATATGTGCCTGAAATTAGCCAAAATTGAAGCTTTTGAGTAAGCAAAACTCTGTAAAAATGGCAATTTTGGTCACTCTGAGGGGTTAAAAAGTGGTTATTCAACATGCGGCACGATCCATTTGACATTTTTAATAATTTTTGGTACAGTTCAAAAAATTATTTTTCTGAGGAAAAACGATGACTCCGGACCTGTCGAACCTTCCCAAAATGGTCAATATGGATGAAATTTTAACATTTAATCTTTTGACTCCAAATGACTGTTGGATGTGAATTATGACTTTTTCAACTAAAATAAGTGTGTTTAAAGTCATTTATGTGCCTGAAATTGGTCAAAATTGAAGCTTTTGAGTAAGCAAAACTCTGTAAAAATGGCAATTTTGTTCACTCTGAGGGGTTAAAAAGTGGTTATTCAACATGAGGCACGATCTATTTGACATTTTGAATCATTTTTGGTACAGTCCTAAAAATTAATTTTCTGATGAAAAACAATGACTCCGGACCTGTCGAACGTCCCCAAAATGGTCCATATCGATGAAATTTTAACATTTAATCTTTTGACTCCAAACGACTGTTGGATGTGAATTATGACTTTTTCAACTAAAATAAGTGTGTTTAAAGTCATTTATGTGCCTGAAATTTGTCAAAATTGAAGCTTTTGAGTAAGCAAAACTCTGTAAAAATGGCAATTTTGGTCACTCTGAGGGGTTAAAAAGTGGTTATTCAACATGAGGCACGATCCATTTGACATTTTGAATAATTTTTGGTATAGTCCGAATAATTAATTTTCTGATGAAAAACGATGACTCCGGACCTGTCGAAGGTGCCCAAAATGGTCCATATCGATAAAATTTTAACATTTAATCTTTTGACTCCAGACGAGTGTTGGATGTGAATTATGACTTTTTCAATTTAAATAAGTGTGTTTAAAGTCATTTATGTGCCTGAAATTGGTTAAAATTGAAGCTTTTGAGTAAGCAAAACTCTGTAAAAATGGCAATTTTGGTCACTCTGAGGGGTAAAAAAGTGGTTATTCAACATGAGGCACGATCCATTTGACATTTTGAATCATTTTTGGTACAGTCCAAAAAATTCATTTTCTGATGAAAAACGATGACTCCGGACCTGTCGAACATCCCCAAAATGGTCCATATTGATGAAATTTTAACATTTAATCTTTTGATTCCAAACGACTGTTGGATGTGAATTATGACTTTTTCAACTAAAATAAGTGTGTTTAAAGTCATTTATGTGCCTGAAATTGGTCAAAATTGAAGCTTTTGAGTAAGCAAAAATTTGTAAAAATGGCAATTTTGTTCACTCTGAGGGGTTAAAAACTGGTTATTCAACATGAGGCACGATCCATCTGACATTTTGAATCATTTTTGGTACAGTCCGAAAAATGTATTTTCTGATGAAAAACGATGACTCCGGACCTGTCGAACGTTCCTAAAATGGTCAATATGGATGAAATTTTAACATTTAATCTTTTGACTCCAAACAACTGTTGGATGTGAATTATGACTTTTTCAACTAAAATAAGTGTGTTTAAAGTCATTTATGTGCCTGAAATTGGTCAAAATTGAAGCTTTTGAGTAAGCAAAACTCTGTAAAAATGGCAATTTTGGTCACTCTGAGGGGTTAAAAAGTGGTTATTCAACATGAGGCACGATCCATTTGACATTTTGAATCATTTTTGGTATAGTCCGAAAAATTAATTTTCTGATGAAAAACGATGACTCCGGACCTGTCGAAGGTGCCCAAAATGGTCCATATCGATGAAATTTTAACATTTAATCTTTTGACTCCAAACGACTGTTGGATGTGAATTATGACTTTTTCAACTAAAATAAGTGTGTTTAAAGTCATTTATGTGCCTGAAATTTGTCAAAATTGAAGCTTTTGAGTAAGCAAAACTCTGTAAAAATGGCAATTTTGGTCACTCTGAGGGGTTAAAAAGTGGTTATTCAACATGAGGCACGATCCATTTGACATTTTGAATCATTTTTGGTATAGTCCGAAAAATTAATTTTCTGATGAAAAACGATGACTCCGGACCTGTCGAAGGTGCCCAAAATGGTCCATATCGATGAAATTTTAACATTTAATCTTTTGACTCCAGACGACTGTTGGATGTGAATTATGACTT
This sequence comes from Lissotriton vulgaris, assembly GCF_964263255.1. NCBI lineage: Eukaryota > Metazoa > Chordata > Amphibia > Caudata > Salamandridae > Lissotriton > Lissotriton vulgaris. The sequence goes on along the minus strand of NW_028247909.1, from coordinate 47,516 downwards.
TTTCAATTAAAATAAGTGTGTTTAAAGTCATTTATGTGCCTGAAATTGGTTAAAATTTAAGCTTTTGAGTAAGCAAAACTCTGTAAAAATGGCAATTTTGGTCACTCTGAGGGGTTAAAAAGTGGTTATTCAACATGAGGCACGATCCATTTGACATTTTGAATCATTTTTGGTACAGTCCAAAAAATTCATTTTCTGATGAAAAACGATGACTCCGGACCTGTCGAACATCCCCAAAATGGTCCATATTGATGAAATTTTAACATTTAATCTTTTGATTCCAAACGACTGTTGGATGTGAATTATGACTTTTTCAACTAAAATAAGTGTGTTTAAAGTCATTTATGTGCCTGAAATTGGTCAAAATTGAAGCTTTTGAGTAAGCAAAACTCTGTAAAAATGGCAATTTTGGTCACTCTGAGGGGTTAAAAAGTGGTTATTCTACATGAGGCACGATCCATTTGACATTTTGAATCATTTTTGGTATAGTGCGAAAAATTAATTTTCTGATGAAAAACGAGGACTCCTGACCTGTCGAACGTGCCCCAAATGGTCCATATCGATGAAATTTTAACATTTAATCTTTTGACTCCAGACGACTGTTGGATGTGAATTAAGACTTTTTCAACTAAAATAGGTGTGTTTAAGGTCATTTATGTGCCTGAAATTGGTCAAAATTGAAGCTTTTGAGTAAGCAAAACTCTGTAAAAATGGCAATTTTGGTCACTCTGAGGGGTTAAAAAGTGGTTATTCAACATGAGGCACGATCCATTTGACATTTTGAATCATTTTTGGTATAGTCCGAAAAATTAATTTTCTGATGAAAAACGATGACTCCGGACCTGTCGAAGGTGCCCAAAATGGTCCATATCGATGAAATTTTAACATTTAATCTTTTGACTCCAAACGACTGTTGGATGTGAATTATGACTTTTTCAACTAAAATAAGTGTGTTTAAAGTCATTTATGTGCCTGAAATTGGTCAAAATTGAAGCTTTTGAGTAAGCAAAACTCTGTAAAAATGGCAATTTTGGTCACTCTGAGGGGTTAAAAAGAGTTTATTCTACATGAGGCACGATCCATTTGACATTTTGAATCATTTTTGGTATAGTCCGAAAAATTAATTTTCTGATGAAAAACGAGGACTCCTGACCTGTCGAACGTGCCCTAAATGGTCCATATCGATGACATTTTAACATTTAATCTTTTGACTCCAGACGACTGTTGGATGTGAATTAAGACTTTTTCAACTAAAATAAGTGTGTTTAAAGTCATTTATGTGCCTGAAATTGGTCAAAATTGAAGCTTTTGAGTAAGCAAAACTCTGTAAAAATGGCAATTTTGGTCACAGAGGGGTTAAAGAGTGGTTATTCAACATGAGGCACGATCCATTTGACATTTTGAAATATTTTTGGTACAGTATTAAAAAGTTATTTTTCTGATGAAAAATGATGACTCCGGACCTGTCGAACCTTCCCAAAATGGTCCGTATCGATGAAATTTTAACATTTAATCTTTTGACTCCAAACGACTGTTGGATGTAAATTCAGACTTTTTCAACTAAAATAAGTGTGTTTAAAGTCATTTATGTGCCTGAAACTAGTCAAAATTGAAGCTTTTGAGTAAGCAAAACTCTGTAAAAATGGCAATTTTGGTCACTCTGAGGGGTAAAAAAGTGGTTATTCAACATGAGGCACGATCCATTTGACATTTTGAATCATTTTTGGTACAGTCCGAAAAATTCATTTTCTGATGAAAAACGATGACTCCGGACCTGTCGAACGTTCCCAAAATGGTCAATATGGATGAAATTTTAACATTTAATCTTTTGACTCCAGACGACTGTTGGATGTGAATTAAGACTTTTTCAACTAAAATAGGTGTGTTTAAAGTCATTTATGTGCCTGAAATTGGTCAAAATTGAAGCTTTTGAGTAAGCAAAACTCTGTAAAAATGGCAATTTTGTTCACTCTGAGGGGTTAAAAAGTGGTTATTCAACATGAGGCACGATCTATTTGACATTTTGAATCATTTTTGGTACAGTCCTAAAAATTAATTTTCTGATGAAAAACAATGACTCCGGACCTGTCGAACGTCCCCAAAATGGTCCATATCGATGAAATTTTAACATTTAATCTTTTGACTCCAAACGACTGTTGGATGTGAATTATGACTTTTTCAACTAAAATAAGTGTGTTTAAAGTCATTTATGTGCCTGAAATTTGTCAAAATTGAAGCTTTTGAGTAAGCAAAACTCTGTAAAAATGGCAATTTTGGTCACTCTGAGGGGTTAAAAAGTGGTTATTCAACATGAGGCACGATCCATTTGACATTTTGAATAATTTTTGGTATAGTCCGAATAATTAATTTTCTGATGAAAAACGATGACTCCGGACCTGTCGAAGGTGCCCAAAATGGTCCATATCGATAAAATTTTAACATTTAATCTTTTGACTCCAGACGAGTGTTGGATGTGAATTATGACTTTTTCAATTTAAATAAGTGTGTTTAAAGTCATTTATGTGCCTGAAATTGGTTAAAATTGAAGCTTTTGAGTAAGCAAAACTTGTAAAAATGGCAATTTTGGTCACTCTGAGGGGTTAAAAACTGGTTATTCAACATGAGGCACGATCCATTTGACATTTTGAATCATTTTTGGTACAGTCCGAAAAATTTACTTTCTGATGAAAAACGATGACTCCGGACCTGTCGAACGTTCCTAAAATGGTCAATATGGATGAAATTTTAACATTTAATCTTTTGACTCCAAATGACTGTTGGATGTGAATTATGAATTTTTCAACTAAAATAAGTGTGTTTAAAGTCATTTATGTGCCTGAAATTGGTCAAAATTGAAGCTTTTGAGTAAGCAAAACTCTGTAAAAATGGCAATTTTGGTCACTCTGAGGGGTTAAAAAGTGGTTATTCTACATGAGGCACGATCCATTTGACATTTTGAATCATTTTTGGTATAGTGCGAAAAATTAATTTTCTGATGAAAAACGAGGACTCCTGACCTGTCGAACGTGCCCAAAATGGTCCATATCGATGAAATTTTAACATTTAATCTTTTGACTCCAGACGACTGTTGGATGTGAATTAAGACTTTTTCAACTAAAATAGGTGTGTTTAAAGTCATTTATGTGCCTGAAATTAGCCAAAATTGAAGCTTTTGAGTAAGCAAAACTCTGTAAAAATGGCAATTGTGGTCACTCTGAGGGGTTAAAAAGTGGTTATTCAACATGAGGCACTATCCATTTGACATTTTGAATCATTTTTGGTATAGTCCGAAAAATTAATTTTCTGATGAAAAACGGTGACTCCGGACCTGTCGAACGTCCCCCAAAATGGTCCATATCGATGACATTTTAACATTTAATCTTTTGACTCCAGACGACTGTTGGATGTGAATTAAGACTTTTTCAACTAAAATAAGTGTGTTTAAAGTCATTTATGTGCCTGAAATTGGTCAAAATTGAAGCTTTTGAGTAAGCAAAACTCTGTAAAAATGGCAATTTTGGTCACTCTGAGGGGTTATAAAGTGGTTATTCAACATGAGCAACGATCCATTTGACATTTTGAATCATTTTTGGTACAGTCCGAAAAATTATTTTTCTGATGAAAAACGATGACTCCGGACCTGTCGAACGTTCCCAAAATGGTCAATATGGATGAAATTTTAACATTTAATCTTTTGACTCCAAATGACTGTTGGATGTGAATTATGACTTTTTCAACTAAAATAAGTGTGTTTAAAGTCATTTATGTGCCTGAAATTAGTCAAAATTGAAGCTTTTGAGTAAGCAAAACTCTGTAAAAATGGCAATTTTGGTCACTCTGAGGGGTTAAAAAGTGGTTATTCAACATGAGGCACGATCCATTTGACATTTTGAATCATTTTTGGTAGAGTCCGAAAAATTATTTTTCTGATGAAAAACGATGACTCCGGACCTGTCGAACGTTCCCAAAATGGTCAATATGGATGAAATTTTAACATTTAATCTTTTGACTCCAAATGACTGTTGGATGTGAATCATGACTTTTTCAACTAAAATAAGTGTGTTTAAAGTCATTTATGTGCCTGAAATTAGTCAAAATTGAAGCTTTTGAGTAAGCAAAACTCTGTAAAAATGGCAATTTTGGTCACTCTGAGGGAATAAAAAGTGGTTATTCAACATGAGGCACGATCCATTTGACATTTTGAATAATTTTTGGTACAGTCCGAAAAATAATTTTCTGATGAAAAACGATGACTCTGGACCTGTCGAACGTTCCCAAAATGGACAATATGGATGAAATTTTAACATTTAATCTTTTGACTCCAAATGACTGTTGGATGTGAATTATGACTTTTTCAACTAAAATAAGTGTGTTTAAAGTCATTTATGTGCCTGAAATTTGTCAAAATTGAAGCTTTTGAGTAAGCAAAACTCTGTAAAAATGGCAATTTTGGTCACTCTGAGGGGTAAAAAAGTGGTTATTCAACATGAGGCACGATCCATTTGACATTTTGAATCATTTTTGGTACAGTCCGAAAAATTCATTTTCTGATGAAAAACGATGACTCCGGACCTGTCGAACATCCCCAAAATGGTCCATATTGATGAAATTTTAACATTTAATCTTTTGACTCCAGCCGACTGTTGGATGTGAATTAAGACTTTTTCAACTAAAATAGGTGTGTTTAAAGTCATTTATGTGCCTGAAATTAGCCAAAATTGAAGCTTTTGAGTAAGCAAAACTCTGTAAAAATGGCAATTTTGGTCACTCTGAGGGGTTAAAAAGTGGTTATTCAACATGAGGCACGATCCATTTGACATTTTTAATAATTTTTGGTACAGTTCAAAAAATTATTTTTCTGATGAAAAACGATGACTCCGGACCTGTCGAACCTTCCCAAAATGGTCAATATGGATGAAATTTTAACATTTAATCTTTTGACTCCAAATGACTGTTGGATGTGAATTATGACTTTTTCAACTAAAATAAGTGTGTTTAAAGTCATTTATGTGCCTGAAATTGGTCAAAATTGAAGCTTTTGAGTAAGCAAAACTCTGTAAAAATGGCAATTTTGTTCACTCTGAGGGGTTAAAAAGTGGTTATTCAACATGTGGCACGATCTATTTGACATTTTGAATCATTTTTGGTACAGTCCTAAAAATTAATTTTCTGATGAAAAACAATGACTCCGGACCTGTCGAACGTCCCCAAAATGGTCCATATCGATGAAATTTTAACATTTAATCTTTTGACTCCAAACGACTGTTGGATGTGAATTATGACTTTTTCAACTAAAATAAGTGTGTTTAAAGTCATTTATGTGCCTGAAATTTGTCAAAATTGAAGCTTTTGAGTAAGCAAAACTCTGTAAAAATGGCAATTTTGGTCACTCTGAGGGGTTAAAAAGTGGTTATTCAACATGAGGCACGATCCATTTGACATTTTGAATAATTTTTGGTATAGTCCGAATAATTAATTTTCTGATGAAAAACGATGACTCCGGACCTGTCGAAGGTGCCCAAAATGGTCCATATCGATAAAATTTTAACATTTAATCTTTTGACTCCAGACGAGTGTTGGATGTGAATTATGACTTTTTCAATTTAAATAAGTGTGTTTAAAGTCATTTATGTGCCTGAAATTGGTTAAAATTGAAGCTTTTGAGTAAGCAAAACTCTGTAAAAATGGCAATTTTGGTCACTCTGAGGGGTAAAAAAGTGGTTATTCAACATGAGGCACGATCCATTTGACATTTTGAATCATTTTTGGTACAGTCCAAAAAATTCATTTTCTGATGAAAAACGATGACTCCGGACCTGTCGAACGTCCCCCAAAATGGTCCATATCGATGACATTTTAACATTTAATCTTTTGACTCCAGACGACTGTTGGATGTGAATAAAGACTTTTTCAACTAAAATAAGTGTGTTTAAAGTCATTTATGTGCCTGAAATTAGTCAAAATTGAAGCTTTTGAGTAAGCAAAACTCTGTAAAAATGGCAATTTTGGTCACTCTGAGGGGTTAAAAAGTGGTTATTCAACATGAGGCACGATCCATTTGACATTTTTAATAATTTTTGGTACAGTCCGAAAAATAATTTTCTGATGAAAAACGATGACTCTGGACCTGTCGAACGTTCCCAAAATGGACAATATGGATGAAATTTTAACATTTAATCTTTTGACTCCAAATGACTGTTGGATGTGAATTATGACTTTTTCAACTAAAATAAGTGTGTTTAAAGTCATTTATGTGCCTGAAATTTGTCAAAATTGAAGCTTTTGAGTAAGCAAAACTCTGTAAAAATGGCAATTTTGGTCACTCTGAGGGAATAAAAAGTGGTTATTCAACATGAGGCACGATCCATTTGACATTTTGAATAATTTTTGGTACAGTCCGAAAAATAATTTTCTGATGAAAAACGATGACTCTGGACCTGTCGAACGTTCCCAAAATGGACAATATGGATGAAATTTTAACATTTAATCTTTTGACTCCAAATGACTGTTGGATGTGAATTATGACTTTTTCAACTAAAATAAGTGTGTTTAAAGTCATTTATGTGCCTGAAATTTGTCAAAATTGAAGCTTTTGAGTAAGCAAAACTCTGTAAAAATGGCAATTTTGGTCACTCTGAGGGGTAAAAAAGTGGTTATTCAACATGAGGCACGATCCATTTGACATTTTGAATCATTTTTGGTACAGTCCGAAAAATTCATTTTCTGATGAAAAACGATGACTCCGGACCTGTCGAACATCCCCAAAATGGTCCATATTGATGAAATTTTAACATTTAATCTTTTGACTCCAGCCGACTGTTGGATGTGAATTAAGACTTTTTCAACTAAAATAGGTGTGTTTAAAGTCATTTATGTGCCTGAAATTAGCCAAAATTGAAGCTTTTGAGTAAGCAAAACTCTGTAAAAATGGCAATTTTGGTCACTCTGAGGGGTTAAAAAGTGGTTATTCAACATGAGGCACGATCCATTTGACATTTTTAATAATTTTTGGTACAGTTCAAAAAATTATTTTTCTGATGAAAAACGATGACTCCGGACCTGTCGAACCTTCCCAAAATGGTCAATATGGATGAAATTTTAACATTTAATCTTTTGACTCCAAATGACTGTTGGATGTGAATTATGACTTTTTCAACTAAAATAAGTGTGTTTAAAGTCATTTATGTGCCTGAAATTGGTCAAAATTGAAGCTTTTGAGTAAGCAAAACTCTGTAAAAATGGCAATTTTGTTCACTCTGAGGGGTTAAAAAGTGGTTATTCAACATGTGGCACGATCTATTTGACATTTTGAATCATTTTTGGTACAGTCCTAAAAATTAATTTTCTGATGAAAAACAATGACTCCGGACCTGTCGAACGTCCCCAAAATGGTCCATATCGATGAAATTTTAACATTTAATCTTTTGACTCCAAACGACTGTTGGATGTGAATTATGACTTTTTCAACTAAAATAAGTGTGTTTAAAGTCATTTATGTGCCTGAAATTTGTCAAAATTGAAGCTTTTGAGTAAGCAAAACTCTGTAAAAATGGCAATTTTGGTCACTCTGAGGGGTTAAAAAGTGGTTATTCAACATGAGGCACGATCCATTTGACATTTTGAATAATTTTTGGTATAGTCCGAATAATTAATTTTCTGATGAAAAACGATGACTCCGGACCTGTCGAAGGTGCCCAAAATGGTCCATATCGATAAAATTTTAACATTTAATCTTTTGACTCCAGACGAGTGTTGGATGTGAATTATGACTTTTTCAATTTAAATAAGTGTGTTTAAAGTCATTTATGTGCCTGAAATTGGTTAAAATTGAAGCTTTTGAGTAAGCAAAACTCTGTAAAAATGGCAATTTTGGTCACTCTGAGGGGTAAAAAAGTGGTTATTCAACATGAGGCACGATCCATTTGACATTTTGAATCATTTTTGGTACAGTCCAAAAAATTCATTTTCTGATGAAAAACGATGACTCCGGACCTGTCGAACGTCCCCCAAAATGGTCCATATCGATGACATTTTAACATTTAATCTTTTGACTCCAGACGACTGTTGGATGTGAATAAAGACTTTTTCAACTAAAATAAGTGTGTTTAAAGTCATTTATGTGCCTGAAATTGGTCAAAATTGAAGCTTTTGAGTAAGCAAAACTCTGTAAAAATTGCAATTTTGGTCACTCTGAGGGGTTAAAGAGTGGTTATTCAACATGAGGCACGATCCATTTGACATTTTGAAATATTTTTGGTACAGTATTAAAAATTATTTTTCTGATGAAAAATGACTCCGGACCTTTCGAACGTCCCCAAAATGGTCCGTATCGATGAAATTTTAACATTTAATCTTTTGACTCCAAACGACTGTTGGATGTAAATTCAGACTTTTTCAACTAAAATAAGTGTGTTTAAAGTCATTTATGTGCCTGAAACTGGTCAAAATTGAAGCTTTTGAGTAAGCAAAACTCTGTAAAAATGGCAATTTTGGTCACTCTGAGGGGTTAAAAAGTGGTTATTCTACATGAGGCACGATCCATTTGACATTTTGAATCATTTTTGGTATAGTGCGAAAAATTAATTTTCTGATGAAAAACGAGGACTCCTGACCTGTCGAACGTGCCCCAAATGGTCCATATCGATGAAATTTTAACATTTAATCTTTTGACTCCAGACGACTGTTGGATGTGAATTAAGACTTTTTCAACTAAAATAGGTGTGTTTAAAGTCATTTATGTGCCTGAAATTAGCCAAAATTGAAGCTTTTGAGTAAGCAAAACTCTGTAAAAATGGCAATTTTGGTCACTCTGAGGGGTTAAAAAGTGGTTATTCAACATGCGGCACGATCCATTTGACATTTTTAATAATTTTTGGTACAGTTCAAAAAATTATTTTTCTGATGAAAAACGATGACTCCGGACCTGTCGAACCTTCCCAAAATGGTCAATATGGATGAAATTTTAACATTTAATCTTTTGACTCCAAATGACTGTTGGATGTGAATTATGACTTTTTCAACTAAAATAAGTGTGTTTAAAGTCATTTATGTGCCTGAAATTGGTCAAAATTGAAGCTTTTGAGTAAGCAAAACTCTGTAAAAATGGCAATTTTGTTCACTCTGAGGGGTTAAAAAGTGGTTATTCAACATGAGGCACGATCTATTTGACATTTTGAATCATTTTTGGTACAGTCCTAAAAATTAATTTTCTGATGAAAAACAATGACTCCGGACCTGTCGAACGTCCCCAAAATGGTCCATATCGATGAAATTTTAACATTTAATCTTTTGACTCCAAACGACTGTTGGATGTGAATTAAGACTTTTTTAACTAAAATAAGTGTGTTTAAAGTCATTTATGTGCCTGAAATTTGTCAAAATTGAAGCTTTTGAGTAAGCAAAACTCTGTAAAAATGGCAATTTTGGTCACTCTGAGGGGTTAAAAAGTGGTTATTCAACATGAGGCACGATCCATTTGACATTTTGAATAATTTTTGGTATAGTCCGAATAATTAATTTTCTGATGAAAAACGATGACTCCGGACCTGTCGAAGGTGCCCAAAATGGTCCATATCGATAAAATTTTAACATTTAATCTTTTGACTCCAGACGAGTGTTGGATGTGAATTATGACTTTTTCAATTTAAATAAGTGTGTTTAAAGTCATTTATGTGCCTGAAATTGGTTAAAATTGAAGCTTTTGAGTAAGCAAAACTCTGTAAAAATGGCAATTTTGGTCACTCTGAGGGGTAAAAAAGTGGTTATTCAACATGAGGCACGATCCATTTGACATTTTGAATCATTTTTGGTACAGTCCAAAAAATTCATTTTCTGATGAAAAACGATGACTCCGGACCTGTCGAACATCCCCAAAATGGTCCATATTGATGAAATTTTAACATTTAATCTTTTGATTCCAAATGACTGTTGGATGTGAATTATGACTTTTTCAACTAAAATAAGTGTGTTTAAAGTCATTTATGTGCCTGAAATTGGTCAAAATTGAAGCTTTTGAGTAAGCAAAACTCTGTAAAAATGGCAATTTTGTTCACTCTGAGGGGTTAAAAACTGGTTATTCAACATGAGGCACGATCCATCTGACATTTTGAATCATTTTTGGTACAGTCCGAAAAATGTATTTTCTGATGAAAAACGATGACTCCGGACCTGTCGAACGTTCCTAAAATGGTCAATATGGATGAAATTTTAACATTTAATCTTTTGACTCCAAACAACTGTTGGATGTGAATTATGACTTTTTCAACTAAAATAAGTGTGTTTAAAGTCATTTATGTGCCTGAAATTGGTCAAAATTGAAGCTTTTGAGTAAGCAAAACTCTGTAAAAATGGCAATTTTGGTCACTCTGAGGGGTTAAAAAGTGGTTATTCAACATGAGGCACGATCCATTTGACATTTTGAATCATTTTTGGTATAGTCCGAAAAATTAATTTTCTGATGAAAAACGATGACTCCGGACCTGTCGAAGGTGCCCAAAATGGTCCATATCGATGAAATTTTAACATTTAATCTTTTGACTCCAAACGACTGTTGGATGTGAATTATGACTTTTTCAACTAAAATAAGTGTGTTTAAAGTCATTTATGTGCCTGAAATTTGTCAAAATTGAAGCTTTTGAGTAAGCAAAACTCTGTAAAAATGGCAATTTTGGTCACTCTGAGGGGTTAAAAAGTGGTTATTCAACATGAGGCACGATCCATTTGACATTTTGAATCATTTTTGGTATAGTCCGAAAAATTAATTTTCTGATGAAAAACGATGACTCCGGACCTGTCGAAGGTGCCCAAAATGGTCCATATCGATGAAATTTTAACATTTAATCTTTTGACTCCAGACGACTGTTGGATGTGAATTATGACTTTTTCAATTAAAATAAGTGTGTTTAAAGTCATTTATGTGCCTGAAATTGGTTAAAATTTAAGCTTTTGAGTAAGCAAAACTCTGTAAAAATGGCAATTTTGGTCACTCTGAGGGGTTAAAAAGTGGTTATTCAACATGAGGCACGATCCATTTGACATTTTGAATCATTTTTGGTACAGTCCAAAAAATTCATTTTCTGATGAAAAACGATGACTCCGGACCTGTCGAACATCCCCAAAATGGTCCATATTGATGAAATTTTAACATTTAATCTTTTGATTCCAAACGACTGTTGGATGTGAATTATGACTTTTTCAACTAAAATAAGTGTGTTTAAAGTCATTTATGTGCCTGAAATTGGTCAAAATTGAAGCTTTTGAGTAAGCAAAACTCTGTAAAAATGGCAATTTTGGTCACTCTGAGGGGTTAAAAAGTGGTTATTCTACATGAGGCACGATCCATTTGACATTTTGAATCATTTTTGGTATAGTGCGAAAAATTAATTTTCTGATGAAAAACGAGGACTCCTGACCTGTCGAACGTGCCCCAAATGGTCCATATCGATGAAATTTTAACATTTAATCTTTTGACTCCAGACGACTGTTGGATGTGAATTAAGACTTTTTCAACTAAAATAGGTGTGTTTAAGGTAATTTATGTGCCTGAAATTAGCCAAAATTGAAGCTTTTGAGTAAGCAAAACTCTGTAAAAATGGCAATTTTGGTCACTCTGAGGGGTTAAAAAGTGGTTATTCAACATGAGGCACGATCCATTTGACATTTTGAATCATTTTTGGTATAGTCCGAAAAATTAATTTTCTGATGAAAAACGATGACTCCGGACCTGTCGAAGGTGCCCAAAATGGTCCATATCGATGAAATTTTAACATTTAATCTTTTGACTCCAAACGACTGTTGGATGTGAATTATGACTTTTTCAACTAAAATAAGTGTGTTTAAAGTCATTTATGTGCCTGAAATTGGTCAAAATTGAAGCTTTTGAGTAAGCAAAACTCTGTAAAAATGGCAATTTTGGTCACTCTGAGGGGTTAAAAAGAGTTTATTCTACATGAGGCACGATCCATTTGACATTTTGAATCATTTTTGGTATAGTCCGAAAAATTAATTTTCTGATGAAAAACGAGGACTCCTGACCTGTCGAACGTGCCCTAAATGGTCCATATCGATGACATTTTAACATTTAATCTTTTGACTCCAGACGACTGTTGGATGTGAATTAAGACTTTTTCAACTAAAATAAGTGTGTTTAAAGTCATTTATGTGCCTGAAATTGGTCAAAATTGAAGCTTTTGAGTAAGCAAAACTCTGTAAAAATGGCAATTTTGGTCACAGAGGGGTTAAAGAGTGGTTATTCAACATGAGGCACGATCCATTTGACATTTTGAAATATTTTTGGTACAGTATTAAAAAGTTATTTTTCTGATGAAAAATGATGACTCCGGACCTTTCGAACGTCCCCAAAATGGTCCGTATCGATGAAATTTTAACATTTAATCTTTTGACTCCAAACGACTGTTGGATGTAAATTCAGACTTTTTCAACTAAAATAAGTGTGTTTAAAGTCATTTATGTGCCTGAAACTGGTCAAAATTGAAGCTTTTGAGTAAGCAAAACTCTGTAAAAATGGCAATTTTGGTCACTCTGAGGGGTTAAAAAGTGGTTATTCAACATGAGGCACGATCCATTTGACATTTTGAATCATTTTTGGTACAGTCCGAAAAATTTATTTTCTGATGAAAAACGATGACTCCGGACCTGTCGAACGTTCCCAAAATGGTCAATATGGATGAAATTTTAACATTTAATCTTTTGACTCCAAATGACTGTTGGATGTGAGTTATGACTTTTTCAACTAAAATAAGTGTGTTTAAAGTCATTTATGTGCCTGAAATTGGTCAAAATTGAAGCTTTTGAGTAAGCAAAACTCTGTAAAAATGGCAATTTTGGTCACTCTGAGGGGTTATAAAGTGGTTATTCAACATGAGGCACGATCCATTTGACATTTTGAATCATTTTTGGTAGAGTCCGAAAAATTATTTTTCTGATGAAAAACGATGACTCCGGACCTGTCGAACGTTCCCAAAATGGTCAATATGGATGAAATTTTAACATTTAATCTTTTGACTCCAAATGACTGTTGGATGTGAATCATGACTTTTTCAACTAAAATAAGTGTGTTTAAAGTCATTTATGTGCCTGAAATTAGTCAAAATTGAAGCTTTTGAGTAAGCAAAACTCTGTAAAAATGGCAATTTTGGTCACTCTGAGGGAATAAAAAGTGGTTATTCAACATGAGGCACGATCCATTTGACATTTTGAATAATTTTTGGTACAGTCCAAAAAATAATTTTCTGATGAAAAACGATGACTCTGGACCTGTCGAACGTTCCCAAAATGGACAATATGGATGAAATTTTAACATTTAATCTTTTGACTCCAAATGACTGTTGGATGTGAATTATGACTTTTTCAACTAAAATAAGTGTGTTTAAAGTCATTTATGTGCCTGAAATTTGTCAAAATTGAAGCTTTTGAGTAAGCAAAACTCTGTAAAAATGGCAATTTTGTTCACTCTGAGGGGTTAAAAAGTGGTTATTCAACATGAGGCACGATCCATTTGACATTTTGAATCATTTTTGGTACAGTCCAAAAAATTCATTTTCTGATGAAAAACAATGACTCCGGACCTGTCGAACATCCCCAAAATGGTCCATATTGATGAAATTTTAACATTTAATCTTTTGATTCCAAACGACTGTTGGATGTGAATTATGACTTTTTCAACTAAAATAAGTGTGTTTAAAGTCATTTATGTGCCTGAAATTGGTCAAAATTGAAGCTTTTGAGTAAGCAAAACTCTGTAAAAATGGCAATTTTGGTCACTCTGAGGGGTTAAAAACTGGTTATTCAACATGAGGCACGATCCATTTGACATTTTGAATCATTTTTGGTACAGTCCGAAAAATTTACTTTCTGATGAAAAACGATGACTCCGGACCTGTCGAACGTTCCTAAAATGGTCAATATGGATGAAATTTTAACATTTAATCTTTTGACTCCAAATGACTGTTGGATGTGAATTATGAATTTTTCAATAAAATAAGTGTGTTTAAAGTCATTTATGTGCCTGAAATTGGTCAAAATTGAAGCTTTTGAGTAAGCAAAACTCTGTAAAAATGGCAATTTTGGTCACTCTGAGGGGTTAAAAAGTGGTTATTCTACATGAGGCACGATCCATTTGACATTTTGAATCATTTTTGGTATAGTGCGAAAAATTAATTTTCTGATGAAAAACGAGGACTCCTGACCTGTCGAACGTGCCCAAAATGGTCCATATCGATGAAATTTTAACATTTAATCTTTTGACTCCAGACGACTGTTGGATGTGAATTAAGACTTTTTCAACTAAAATAGGTGTGTTTAAAGTCATTTATGTGCCTGAAATTAGCCAAAATTGAAGCTTTTGAGTAAGCAAAACTCTGTAAAAATGGCAATTGTGGTCACTCTGAGGGGTTAAAAAGTGGTTATTCAACATGAGGCACTATCCATTTGACATTTTGAATCATTTTTGGTATAGTCCGAAAAATTAATTTTCTGATGAAAAACGGTGACTCCGGACCTGTCGAACGTCCCCCAAAATGGTCCATATCGATGACATTTTAACATTTAATCTTTTGACTCCAGACGACTGTTGGATGTGAATTAAGACTTTTTCAACTAAAATAAGTGTGTTTAAAGTCATTTATGTGCCTGAAATTGGTCAAAATTGAAGCTTTTGAGTAAGCAAAACTCTGTAAAAATGGCAATTTTGGTCACTCTGAGGGGTTATAAAGTGGTTATTCAACATGAGCAACGATCCATTTGACATTTTGAATCATTTTTGGTACAGTCCGAAAAATTATTTTTCTGATGAAAAACGATGACTCCGGACCTGTCGAACGTTCCCAAAATGGTCAATATGGATGAAATTTTAACATTTAATCTTTTGACTCCAAATGACTGTTGGATGTGAATTATGACTTTTTCAACTAAAATAAGTGTGTTTAAAGTCATTTATGTGCCTGAAATTAGTCAAAATTGAAGCTTTTGAGTAAGCAAAACTCTGTAAAAATGGCAATTTTGGTCACTCTGAGGGAATAAAAAGTGGTTATTCAACATGAGGCACGATCCATTTGACATTTTGAATCATTTTTGGTAGAGTCCGAAAAATTATTTTTCTGATGAAAAACGATGACTCCGGACCTGTCGAACGTTCCCAAAATGGTCAATATGGATGAAATTTTAACATTTAATCTTTTGACTCCAAGTGACTGTTGGATGTGAATCATGACTTTTTCAACTAAAATAAGTGTGTTTAAAGTCATTTATGTGCCTGAAATTAGTCAAAATTGAAGCTTTTGAGTAAGCAAAACTCTGTAAAAATGGCAATTTTGGTCACTCTGAGGGAATAAAAAGTGGTTATTCAACATGAGGCACGATCCATTTGACATTTTGAATAATTTTTGGTACAGTCCGAAAAATAATTTTCTGATGAAAAACGATGACTCTGGACCTGTCGAACGTTCCCAAAATGGACAATATGGATGAAATTTTAACATTTAATCTTTTGACTCCAAATGACTGTTGGATGTGAATTATGACTTTTTCAACTAAAATAAGTGTGTTTAAAGTCATTTATGTGCCTGAAATTTGTCAAAATTGAAGCTTTTGAGTAAGCAAAACTCTGTAAAAATGGCAATTTTGTTCACTCTGAGGGGTTAAAAAGTGGTTATTCAACAAGAGGCACGATCCATTTGACATTTTGAATAATTTTTGGTACAGTCCAAAAAATTCATTTTCTGATGAAAAAAACGATGACTCCGGACCTGTCGAACATCCCCAAAATGTTCCATATGGATGAAATTTTAACATTTAATCTTTTGATTCCAAACGACTGTTTCAACTAAAATAAGTGTGTTTAAAGTCATTTATGTGCCTGAAATTGGTCAAAATTGAAGCTTTTGAGTAAGCAAAACTCTGTAAAAATGGCAATTTTGGTCACTCTGAGGGGTTAAAAAGAGTTTATTCTACATGAGGCACGATCCATTTGACATTTTGAATCATTTTTGGTATAGTCCGAAAAATTAATTTTCTGATGAAAAACGAGGACTCCTGACCTGTCGAACGTGCCCTAAATGGTCCATATCGATGACATTTTAACATTTAATCTTTTGACTCCAGACGACTGTTGGATGTGAATTAAGACTTTTTCAACTAAAATAAGTGTGTTTAAAGTCATTTATGTGCCTGAAATTGGTCAAAATTGAAGCTTTTGAGTAAGCAAAACTCAGTAAAAATGGCAATTTTGGTCACTCTGAGGGGTTAAAGAGTGGTTATTCAACATGAGGCACAATCCATTTGACATTTTGAAATATTTTTGGTACAGTCCAAAAAATTCATTTTCTGATGAAAAACGGTGACTCCGGACCTGTCGAACGTCCCCCAAAATGGTCCATATCGATGACATTTTAACATTTAATCTTTTGACTCCAGACGACTGTTGGATGTGAATTAAGACTTTTTCAACTAAAATAAGTGTGTTTAAAGTCATTTATGTGCCTGAAATTGGTCAAAATTGAAGCTTTTGAGTAAGCAAAACTCTGTAAAAATGGCAATTTTGGTCACTCTGAGGGGTTAAAAAGTGGTTATTCAACATGAGGCACGATCCATTTGACATTTTTAATAATTTTTGGTACAGTTCGAAAAATTATTTTTCTGATGAAAAACGATGACTCCGGACTTGTCAAACGTTCCCAAAATGGTCAATATGGATGAAATTTTAACATTTAATCTTTTGACTCCAAATGACTGTTGGATGTGAATTATGACTTTTTCAACTAAAATAAGTGTGTTTAAAGTCATTTATGTGCCTGAAATTGGTCAAAATTGAAGCTTTTGAGTAAGCAAAACTCTGTAAAAATGGCAATTTTGGTCACTCTGAGGGGTTAAAAAGTGGTTATTCAACATGAGGCACGATCCATTTGACATTTTGAATCATTTTTGGTACAGTCCGAAAATTTATTTTTCTGATGAAAAACGATGACTCCGGACCTGTCGAACGTTCCCAAAATGGTCAATATGGATGAGATTTTAACATTTAATCTTTTGACTCCAAATGACTGTTGGATGTGAATTATGACTTTTTCAACTAAAATAAGTGTGCTTAAAGTCATTTATGTGCCTGAAATTAGTCAAAATTGAAGCTTTTGAGTAAGCAAAAACTCTGTAAAAATGGCAATATTGGTCACTCTGAGGGGTTAAAAAGTGGTTATTCAACATGAGGCACGATCCATTTGACATTTTGAATTATTTTTGGTACAGTCCTAAAAATTAATTTTCTGATGAAAAACAATGACTCCGGACCTGTCGAACGTCCCCAAAATGGTCCATATCGATGAAATTTTAACATTTAATCTTTTCACTCCAAACGACTGTTGGATGTGAATTATGACTTTTTCAACTAAAATAAGTGTGTTTAAAGTCATTTATGTGCCTGAAATTTGTCAAAATTGAAGCTTTTGAGTAAGCAAAACTCTGTAAAAATGGCAATTTTGGTCACTCTGAGGGGTTAAAAAGTGGTTATTCAACATGAGGCACGATCCATTTGACATTTTGAATCATTTTTGGTATAGTCCGAAAAATTAATTTTCTGATGAAAAACGATGACTCCGGACCTGTCGAAGGTGCCCAAAATGGTCCATATCGATGAAATTTTAACATTTAATCTTTTGACTCCAGACGACTGTTGGATGTGAATTATGACTTTTTCAATTAAAATAAGTGTGTTTAAAGTCATTTATGTGCCTGAAATTGGTTAAAATTTAAGCTTTTGAGTAAGCAAAACTCTGTAAAAATGGCAATTTTGGTCACTCTGAGGGGTTAAAAAGTGGTTATTCAACATGAGGCACGATCCATTTGACATTTTGAATCATTTTTGGTATAGTCCGAAAAATTAATTTTCTGATGAAAAACGGTGACTCCGGACCTGTCGAACGTCCCCCAAAATGGTCCATATCGATGACATTTTAACATTTAATCTTTTGACTCCAGACGACTGTTGGATGTGAATTAAGACTTTTTCAACTAAAATAAGTGTGTTTAAAGTCATTTATGTGCCTGAAATTGGTCAAAATTGAAGCTTTTGATTAAGCAAAACTCTGTAAAAATGGCAATTTTGGTCACTCTGAGGGTTAAAAAGTGGTTATTCAACATGAGGCACGATCCATTTGACATTTTGAATCATTTTTGGTACAGTCCGAAAAATTATTTTTCTGATGAAAAACGATGACTCCGGACCTGTCGAACGTTCCCAAAATGGTCAATATGGATGAAATTTTAAAATGTAATCTTTTGACTCCAAATGACTGTTGGATGTGAATTATGACTTTTTCAACTAAAATAAGTGTGTTTAAAGTCATTTATATGCCTGAAATTAGTCAAAATTGAAGCTTTTGAGTAAGCAAAACTCTGTAAAAATGGCAATTTTGGTCACTCTGAGGGGTTAAAAAGTGGTTATTCAACATGAGGCACGATCCATTTGACATTTTGAATCATTTTTGGTACAGTCCAAAAAATTAATTTTCTGATGAAAAACGATGACTCCGGACCTGTCGAACGTTCCCAAAATGGTCAATATGGATGAAATTTTAACATTTAATCTTTTGACTCCAAATGACTGTTGGATGTGAATTATGACTTTTTCAACTAAAATAAGTGTGTTTAAAGTCATTTATGTGCCTGAAATTGGCCAAAATTGAAGCTTTTGAGTAAGCAAAACTCTGTAAAAATGGCAATTTTGGTCACTCTGAGGGGTTAAAAAGTGGTTATTCAACATGAGGCACGATCCATTTGACATTTTGAATAATTTTTGGTATAGTCCGAAAAATTAATTTTCTGATGAAAAACGATGACTCCGGACCTGTCGAAGGTGCCCAAAATGGTACATATCGATGAAATTTTAACATTTAATCTTTTGACTCCAGACGACTGTTGGATGTGAATTATGACTTTTTCAATTAAAATAAGTGTGTTTAAAGTCATTTATGTGCCTGAAATTGGTTACAATTTAAGCTTTTGAGTAAGCAAAACTCTGTAAAAATGGCAATTTTGGTCACTCTGAGGGGTAAAAAAGTGGTTATTCAACATGAGGCACGATCCATTTGACATTTTGAATCATTTTTGGTACAGTCCAAAAAATTCGTTTTCTGATGAAAAACGATGACTCCGGACCTGTCGAACATCCCCAAAATGGTCAATATGGATGAAATTTTAACATTTAATCTTTTGATTCCAAACGACTGTTGGATGTGAATTAAGACTTTTTCAACTAAAATAAGTGTGTTTAAAGTCATTTATGTGCCTGAAATTGGTCAAAATTGAAGCTTTTGAGTAAGCAAAACTCTATAAAAATTGGAATTTTGGTCACTCTGAGGGGTTAAAAAGTGGTTATTCAACATGAGGCACGATCCATTTGACATTTTGAATCATTTTTGGTATAGTCCGAAAAATTAATTTTCTGATGAAAAACGGTGACTCCGGACCTGTCGAACGTCCCCCAAAATGGTCCATATCGATGACATTTTAACATTTAATCTTTTGACTCCAGACGACTGTTGGATGTGAATTAAGACTTTTTCAACTAAAATAAGTGTGTTTAAAGTCATTTATGTGCCTGAAATTGGTCAAAATTGAAGCTTTTGAGTAAGCAAAACTCTGTAAAAATGGCAATTTTGGTCACTCTGAGGGGTTAAAAAGTGGTTATTCAACATGAGGCACGATCCATTTGACATTTTGAATAATTTTTGGTATAGTCCGAAAAATTAATTTTCTGATGAAAAACGATGACTCCGGACCTGTCGAAGGTGCCCAAAATGGTCCATATCGATGAAATTTTAACATTTAATCTTTTGACTCCAGACGACTGTTGGATGTGAATTATGACTTTTTCAACTAAAATAAGTGTGTTTAAAGTCATTTATGTGCCTGAAATTGGTCAAAATTGAAGCTTTTGAGTAAGCAAAACTCTGTAAAAATGGCAATTTTGGTCACTCTGAGGGGTTAAAAACTGGTTATTCAACATGAGGCACGATCCATTTGACATTTTGAATCATTTTTGGTACAGTCCGAAAAATTTATTTTCTGATGAAAAACGATGACTCCGGACCTGTCGAACGTTCCTAAAATGGTCAATATGGATGAAATTTTAACATTTAATCTTTTGACTCCAAACGACTGTTGGATGTGAATTAAGACTTTTTCAACTAAAATAAGTGTGTTTAAAGTCATTTATGTGCCTGAAATTGGTCAAAATTGAAGCTGTTGAGTAAGCAAAACTCTATAAAAATTGCAATTTTGGTCACTCTGAGGGGTTAAAGAGTGGTTATTCAACATGAGGCACGATCCATTTGACATTTTGAATTATTTTTGGTACAGTATTAAAAATTAATTTTCTGATGAAAAATGATGACTCCGGACTAGGTATGGGCGGAAAATCCGTTTCGCTCGCGGATTTTGCGGATTTTCGGGAAATTCGCAATCCGCGAGATTCGCGAATCTCCCGCAAAATCCGCAAATCCGCGAGCAGCGGATTTTGCTCGCACTGCTCGCACTGTTCGCGTGAGTTCGCGGCTTCCCAGTACAACTTCGCGCCCCGCGAATAAGTGCTAAATTGCAGAAATACGATCTTAGCAAAACTGAAACTACTTACCAGGTTCAAAAGTTCAGGCTCATCATTAGTAGCCATTTCCTGTAGTGCTTCCTGAGGGGCCCCTCCAGAGTTCAGTTGCCAGTTGCAACTATTATGTGACCCTGCTCTGAACCTCAGAATAGTTACACATATGCACAAAGGTCCTGAATTACAGCTAAGGGAGACAAGCAGGAGCCAGGCTGGAAGTTAAAATCCATTAATCAGCCCCTAATTTCATTATTGTCAGTTGGGGCAGGGCAGGTGTTGTAACTAATTTTGCAACAATGAAAGCACTTAGCAAGTGCAAAAGATCACTAATCAGGGCGCACTAAGGAAGCAGGTGCCAGCTAAAAAAATATTCTGTGACACATTAATCAGCCCCAAATTAATTCAGGTCACTTGAGGCAGGGAAGGTGTGCTTTGCTTTGCCGAAAATAATGTATACTGGACAACCAGAGGGTGTGGTGATGAAACAGAGGGTGGCATGGGTGGGCCAGAGGGTGGCATGAGTAGTCAGAGAGTGGCAGTGGTGACAGAGAGTGGCAGTGATGGAGAAGAGTGTCCCAAACAGGCTGGACACGTAGAAACAACAAGTTCGCGAAACTTGCGACCCGACAGGTAAGTTCGCAATTTGCGAAAGTGTACAAAACCCTCGCGAACTGGCAGAAACCCGCGCAAACACCCAAAAAAAAAAAATCCGCAAATTCGCGAGAATTCGCGGATTTTGCGGATTGCAAGTTCGCAAATCCGCAAAATTCGCGAACGCGAGATTCGCAAAATTCGCCCATGCTTACTCCGGACCTGTCGAACGTCCCCAAAATGGTCCGTATCGATGAAATTTTAACATTTAATCTTTTGACTCCAAACGACTGTTGGATGTGAATTAAGACTTTTTCAACTAAAATAAGTGTGTTTAAAGTCATTTATGTGCCTGAAATTGGTCAAAATTGAAGCTTTTGAGTAAGCAAAACTCTATAAAAATTGCAATTTTGGTCACTCTGAGTGGTTAAAGAGTGGTTATTCAACATGAGGCACGATCCATTTGACATTTTGAATTATTTTTGGTACAGTATTAAAAATTAATTTTCTGATGAAAAATGATGACTCCGGACCTGTCAAACGTCCCCAAAATGGTCCGTATCGATGAAATTTTAACATTTAATCTTTTGACTCCAAACGACTGTTGGATGTGAATTAAGACTTTTTCAACTAAAATAAGTGTGTTTAAAGTCATTTATGTGCCTGAAATTGGTCAAAATTGAAGCTTTTGAGTAAGCAAAACTCTGTAAAAATGGCAATTTTGGTCACTCTGAGGGGTTAAAAAGTGGTTATTCAACATGAGGCACGATCCATTTGACATTTTGAATCATTTTTGGTATAGTCCGAAAAATTAATTTTCTGATGAAAAACGGTGACTCCGGACCTGTCGAACGTCCCCCAAAATGGTCCATATCGATGACATTTTAACATTTAATCTTTTGACTCCAGACGACTGTTGGATGTGAATTAAGACTTTTTCAACTAAAATAAGTGTGTTTAAAGTCATTTATGTGCCTGAAATTGGTCAAAATTGAAGCTTTTGAGTAAGCAAAACTCTGTAAAAATGGCAATTTTGGTCACTCTGAGGGGTTAAAAAGTGGTTATTCAACATGAGGCACGATCCATTTGACATTTTGAATAATTTTTGGTATAGTCCGAAAAATTAATTTTCTGATGAAAAACGATGACTCCGGACTTGTCGAAGGTGCCCAAAATGGTCCATATGGATGAAATTTTAACATTTAATCTTTTGACTCCAGACGACTGTTGGATGTGAATTATGACTTTTTCAATTAAAATAAGTGTGTTTAAAGTCATTTATGTGCCTGAAATTAGTTAAAATTTAAGCTTTTGAGTAAGCAAAACTCTGTAAAAATGGCAATTTTGGTCACTCTGAGGGGTAAAAAAGTGGTTATTCAACATGAGGCACGATCCATTTGACATTTTGAATCATTTTTGGTACAGTCCAAAAAATTCATTTTCTGATGAAAAACGATGACTCCGGACCTGTCGAACATCCCCAAAATGGTCCATATTGATGAAATTTTAACATTTAATCTTTTGATTCCAAACGACTGTTGGATGTGAATTATGACTTTTTCAACTAAAATAAGTGTGTTTAAAGTCATTTATGTGCCTGAAATTGGTCAAAATTGAAGCTTTTGAGTAAGCAAAACTCTGTAAAAATGGCAATTTTGGTCACTCTGAGGGGTTAAAAACTGGTTATTCGACATGAGGCACGATCCATTTGACATTTTGAATCATTTTTGGTACAGTCCGAAAAATTTATTTTCTGATGAAAAACGATGACTCCGGACCTGTCGAACGTTCCTAAAATGGTCAATATGGATGAAATTTTAACATTTAATCTTTTGACTCCAAACGACTGTTGGATGTGAATTAAGACTTTTTCAACTAAAATAAGTGTGTTTAAAGTCATTTATGTGCCTGAAATTGGTCAAAATTGAAGCTTTTGAGTAAGCAAAACTCTATAAAAATGGCAATTTTGGTCACTCTGAGGGGTTAAAGAGTGGTTATTCAACATGAGGCACGATCCATTTGACATTTTGAATTATTTTTGGTACAGTATTAAAAATTAATTTTCTGATGAAAAATGATGACTCCGGACCTGTCGAACGTCCCCAAAATGGTCCGTATCGATGAAATTTTAACATTTAATCTTTTGACTCCAAACGACTGTTGGATGTGAATTATGACTTTTTCAACTAAAATAAGTGTGCTTAAAGTCCTTTATGTGCCTGAAATTAGTCAAAATTGAAGCTTTTGAGTAAGCAAAACTCTGTAAAAAAAGGCAATTTTGGTCTCTCTGAGGGGTTAAAAAGTGGTTATTCAACATGAGGCACGATCCATTTGACATTTTGAATTATTTTTTGTACAGTCCTAAAAATTAATTTTCTGATGAAAAACAATGACTCCGGACCTGTCGAACGTACCCAAAATGGTCCATATCGATGAAATTTTAACATTTAATCTTTTGACTCCAGACGACTGTTGGATGTGAATTATGACTTTTTCAACTAAAATAAGTGTGTTTAAAGACATTTATGTGCCTGAAATTGGCCAAAATTGAAACTTTTGAGTAAGCAAAACTCTGTAAAAATGGCAATTTTGGTCACTCTGAGGGGTTAAAAACTGGTTATTCAACATGAGGCACGATCCATTTGACATTTTGAATCATTTTTGGTACAGTCCGAAAAATTTATTTTCTGATGAAAAACGATGACTCCGGACCTGTCGAACGTTCCTAAAATGGTCAATATGGATGAAATTTTAACATTTAATCTTTTGACTCCAAACGACTGTTGGATGTGAATTAAGACTTTTTCAACTAAAATAAGTGTGTTTAAAGTCATTTATGTGCCTGAAATTGGTCAAAATTGAAGCTTTTGAGAAAGCAAAACTCTGTAAAAATGGCAATTTTGGTCACTCTGAGGGGTTAAAACTGGTTATTCAACATGAGGCACGATCCATTTGACATTTTGAATCATTTTTGGTACAGTCCGAAAAATTTATTTTCTGATGAAAAACGATGACTCCGGACCTGTCGAACGTTCCTAAAATGGTCAATATGGATGAAATTTTAACATTTAACCTTTTGACTCCAAACGACTGTTGGATGTGAACTAAGACTTTTTCAACTAAAATAAGTGTGTTTAAAGTCATTTATGTGCCTGAAATTGGTCAAAATTGAAGCTTTTGAGTAAGCAAAACTCTATAAAAATTGCAATTTTGGTCACTCTGAGGGGTTAAAAAGTGGTTATTCAACATGAGGCACGATCCATTTGACATTTTGAATCATTTTTGGTACAGTCCGAAAAATTAATTTTCTGATGAAAAACGATGACTCCGGACCTGTTGAACATTCCCAAAATGGTCAATATGGATGAAATTTTAACATTTAATCTTTTGACTCCAAACGACTGTTGGATGTGAATTAAGACTTTTTCAACTAAAATAAGTGTGTTTAAAGTCATTTATGAGCCTGAAATTGGTCAAAATTGAAGCTGTTGAGTAAGCAAAACTCTATAAAAATTGCAATTTTGGTCACTCTGAGGGGTTAAAGAGTGGTTATTCAACATCAGGCACGATCCATTTGACATTTTGAATTATTTTTGGTACAGTATTAAAAATTAATTTTCTGATGAAAAATGATGACTCCGGACCTGTCGAACGTCCCCAAAATGGTCCGTATCGATGAAATTTTAACATTTAATCTTTTGACTCCAAACGACTGTTGGATGTGAATTAAGACTTTTTCAACTAAAATAAGTGTGTTTAAAGTCATTTATGTGCCTGAAATTGGTCAAAATTGAAGCTTTTGAGTAAGCAAAACTCTATAAAAATTGCAATTTTGGTCACTCTGAGGGGTTAAAGAGTGGTTATTCAACATGAGGCACGATCCATTTGACATTTTGAATTATTTTTGGTACAGTATTAAAAATTAATTTTCTGATGAAAAATGATGACTCCGGACCTGTCGAACGTCCCCAAAATGGTCCGTATCGATGAAATTTTAACATTTAATCTTTTGACTCCAGACGACTGTTGGATGTGAATTATGACTTTTTCAATTAAAATAAGTGTGTTTAAAGTCATTTATGTGCCTGAAATTAGTTAAAATTTAAGCTTTTGAGTAAGCAAAACTCTGTAAAAATGGCAATTTTGGTCACTCTGAGGGGTTAAAAACTGGTTATTCGACATGAGGCACGATCCATTTGACATTTTGAATCATTTTTGGTACAGTCCAAAAAATTCATTTTCTGATGAAAAACGATGACTCCGGACCTGTCGAACGTTCCTAAAATGGTCAATATGGATGAAATTTTAACATTTAATCTTTTGACTCCAAACGACTGTTGGATGTGAATTAAGACTTTTTCAACTAAAATAAGTGTGTTTAAAGTCATTTATGTGCCTGAAATTGGTCAAAATTGAAGCTTTTGAGTAAGCAAAACTCTATAAAAATTGCAATTTTGGTCACTCTGAGGGGTTAAAGAGTGGTTATTCAACATGAGGCACGATCCATTTGACATTTTGAATTATTTTTGGTACAGTATTAAAAATTAATTTTCTGATGAAAAATGATGACTCCGGACCTGTCGAACGTCCCCAAAATGGTCCGTATCGATGAAATTTTAACATTTAATCTTTTGACTCCAAACGACTGTTGGATGTGAATTAAGACTTTTTCAACTAAAATAAGTGTGTTTAAAGTCATTTATGTGCCTGAAATTGGTCAAAATTGAAGCTTTTGAGTAAGCAAAACTCTGTAAAAATGGCAATTTTGGTCACTCTGAGGGGTTAAAAAGTGGTTATTCAACATGAGGCACGATCCATTTGACATTTTGAATCATTTTTGGTACAGTCCAAAAAATTCATTTTCTGATGAAAAACGATGACTCCGGACCTGTCGAACATCCCCAAAATGGTCCATATTGATGAAATTTTAACATTTAATCTTTTGATTCCAAACGACTGTTGGATGTGAATTATGACTTTTTCAACTAAAATAAGTGTGTTTGAAGTCATTTATGTGCCTGAAATTGGTCAAAATTGAAGCTTTTGAGAAAGCAAAACTCTGTAAAAATGGCAATTTTGGTCACTCTGAGGGGTTAAAAACTGGTTATTCAACATGAGGCACGATCCATTTGACATTTTGAATCATTTTTGGTATAGTCCGAAAAATTAATTTTCTGATGAAAAACGGTGACTCCGGACCTGTCGAACGTCCCCCAAAATGGTCCATATCGATGACATTTTAACATTTAATCTTTTGACTCCAAATGACTGTTGGATGTGAATTATGACTTTTTCAACTAAAATAAGTGTGTTTAAAGTCATTTATATGCCTGAAATTAGTCAAAATTGAAGCTTTTGAGTAAGCAAAACTCTGTAAAAATGGCAATTTTGGTCACTCTGAGGGGTTAAAAAGTGGTTATTCAACATGAGGCACGATCCATTTGACATTTTGAATAATTTTTGGTACAATCCGAAAAATTAATTTTCTGATGAAAAACGATGACTCCGGACCTGTCGAATGTTCCCAAAATGGTCAATATGGATGAAATTTTAACATTTAATCTTTTGACTCCAAATGACTGTTGGATGTGAATTATTACTTTTTCAACTAAAATAAGTGTGTTTAAAGTCATTTATGTGCCTGAAATTGGTCAAAATTGAAGCTTTTGAGTAAGCAAAACTCTGTAAAAATGGCAATTTTGGTCACTCTGAGGGGTTAAAAAGTGGTTATTCAACATGAGGCACGATCCATTTGACATTTTGAATCATTTTTGGTACAGTCCGAAAATTTATTTTTCTGATGAAAAACGATGACTCCGGACCTGTCGAACGTTCCCAAAATGGTCAATATGGATGAGATTTTAACATTTACAGCCTGATTCATGTACGGGCCGTTTTGCGAGGCTCAAATAGCGAATCATAAGGAATCGCTATTTGAGACTCGCAAAACGGTATTCATGTGGGAATCGCAATAGTAATTGCGATTCCCACTGATTCCTTATTTGCGATTAGCTAATTGCTAATCGCAAATAAGGAATAACTCCCCATGCATTCCTATGGGCCAAAAGGCCCATAGGAATGCATGGGGAGTCATTCCTCATTTGCGATTAGCAATTAGCTAATCGCAAATGAGATTGCGAGTACAAGGGTGCCAGGGGTGTCCAAAGGACACCCTGTAGCACCCCTGCATGGAAAATAACACAGGTGTTGCACACACACATGTCCTTTGGACATGTGTGTGTGTAACGTGCAACTCAGAAAAATGCATTTAAATGCATTTTTCTGAGTTTTCGCAATTTACCGCGAGGTCTGACCTCGCGGTAAATTGCGCCTAGAAATAGCGAAATCGCAAATTGAAATAGGATGTTGAATAGCATTTAAGGAATCTCAAATAGAGATTCCTTAAATGTCATTTCCTCGCACATTTGCGACATCGCAATTAGCGATTTTTGCTTTTGGGATGCTGAATCCCAAAAGCAAAAATCGCACTCGCAAAGGGCCGGATTCTCAGAATCCGGCCCTTTGCGAGCCGATTTAGCCTTCATGAATAAGGCTGTTAATCTTTTGACTCCAAATGACTGTTGGATGTGAATTATGACTTTTTCAACTAAAATAAGTGTGCTTAAAGTCCTTTATGTGCCTGAAATTAGTCAAAATTGAAGCTTTTGAGTAAGCAAAACTCTGTAAAAATGGCAATTTTGGTCTCTCTGAGGGGTTAAAAAGTGGTTATTCAACATGAGGCACGATCCATTTGACATTTTGAATTATTTTTTGTACAGTCCTAAAAATTAATTTTCTGATGAAAAACAATGACTCCGGACCTGTCGAACGTACCCAAAATGGTCCATATCGATGAAATTTTAACATTTAATCTTTTGACTCCAAATGACTGTTGGATGTGAATTATGACTTTTTCAACTAAAATAAGTGTGTTTAAAGTCATTTATATGCCTGAAATTAGTCAAAATTGAAGCTTTTGAGTAAGCAAAACTCTGTAAAAATGGCAATTTTGGTCACTCTGAGGGGTTAAAAAGTGGTTATTCAACATGAGGCACGATCCATTTGACATTTTGAATCATTTTTGGTACAGTCCGAAAAATTAATTTTCTGATGAAAAACGATGACTCCGGACCTGTCGAACGTTCCCAAAATGGTCAATATGGATGAAATTTTAACATTTAATCTTTTGACTCCAAATGACTGTTGGATGTGAATTATGACTTTTTCAACTAAAATAAGTGTGTTTAAAGACATTTATGTGCCTGAAATTGGTCAAAATTGAAGCTTTTGAGAAAGCAAAACTCTGTAAAAATGGCAATTTTGGTCACTCTGAGGGGTTAAAAACTGGTTATTCAACATGAGGCACGATCCATTTGACATTTTGAATCATTTTTGGTACAGTCCGAAAAATTTATTTTCTGATGAAAAACGATGACTCCGGACCTGTCGAACGTTCCTAAAATGGTCAATATGGATGAAATTTTAACATTTAATCTTTTGACTCCAAACGACTGTTGGATGTGAATTAAGACTTTTTCAACTAAAATAAGTGTGTTTAAAGTCATTTATGTGCCTGAAATTGGTCAAAATTGAAGCTTTTGAGAAAGCAAAACTCTGTAAAAATGGCAATTTTGGTCACTCTGAGGGGTTAAAAACTGGTTATTCAACATGAGGCACGATCCATTTGACATTTTGAATCATTTTTGGTACAGTCCGAAAAATTTATTTTCTGATGAAAAACGATGACTCCGGACCTGTCGAACGTTCCTAAAATGGTCAATATGGATGAAATTTTAACATTTAACCTTTTGACTCCAAACGACTGTTGGATGTGAACTAAGACTTTTTCAACTAAAATAAGTGTGTTTAAAGTCATTTATGTGCCTGAAATTGGTCAAAATTGAAGCTTTTGAGTAAGCAAAACTCTATAAAAATTGCAATTTTGGTCACTCTGAGGGGTTAAAAAGTGGTTATTCAACATGAGGCACGATCCATTTGACATTTTGAATCATTTTTGGTATAGTCCGAAAAATTAATTTTCTGATGAAAAACGGTGACTCCGGACCTGTCGAACGTCCCCCAAAATGGTCCATATCGATGACATTTTAACATTTAATCTTTTGACTCCAGACGACTGTTGGATGTGAATTAAGACTTTTTCAACTAAAATAAGTGTGTTTAAAGTCATTTATGTGCCTGAAATTGGTCAAAATTGAAGCTTTTGAGTAAGCAAAACTCTATAAAAATGGCAATTTTGGTCACTCTGAGGGGTTAAAAAGTGGTTATTCAACATGAGGCACGATCCATTTGACATTTTGAATCATTTTTGGTACAGTCCGAAAAATTATTTTTCTGATGAAAAACGATGACTCCGGACCTGTCGAACGTTCCCAAAATGGTCAATATGGATGAAATTTTAACATTTAATCTTTTGACTCCAAATGACTGTTGGATGTGAATTATGACTTTTTCAACTAAAATAAGTGTGTTTAAAGTCATTTATATGCCTGAAATTAGTCAAAATTGAAGCTTTTGAGTAAGCATAACTCTGTAAAAATGGCAATTTTGGTCACTCTGAGGGGTTAAAAAGTGGTTATTCAACATGAGGCACGATCCATTTGACATTTTGAATAATTTTTGGTACAGTCCGAAAAATTAATTTTCTGATGAAAAACGATGACTCCGGACCTGTCGAACGTTCCCAAAATGGTCAATATGGATGAAATTTTAACATTTAATCTTTTGACTCCAAATGACTGTTGGATGTGAATTATGACTTTTTCAACTAAAATAAGTGTGTTTAAAGTCATTTATGTGCCTGAAATTGGTCAAAATTGAAGCTTTTGAGTAAGCAAAACTCTGTAAAAATGGCAATTTTGGTCACTCTGAGGGGTTAAAAAGTGGTTATTCAACATGAGGCACGATCCATTTGACATTTTGAATCATTTTTGGTACAGTCCGAAAATTTATTTTTCTGATGAAAAACGATGACTCCGGACCTGTCGAACGTTCCCAAAATGGTCAATATGGATGAGATTTTAACATTTAATCTTTTGACTCCAAATGACTGTTGGATGTGAATTATGACTTTTTCAACTAAAATAAGTGTGCTTAAAGTCCTTTATGTGCCTGAAATTAGTCAAAATTGAAGCTTTTGAGTAAGCAAAACTCTGTAAAAATGGCAATTGTGGTCACTCTGAGGGGTTAAAAAGTCGTAATTCAACATGAGGCACGATCCATTTGACATTTTGAATTATTTTTTGTACAGTCCTAAAAATTAATTTTCTGATGAAAAACAATGACTCCGGACCTGTCGAACGTCCCCAAAATGGTCCATATCGATGAAATTTTAACATTTAATCTTTTGACTCCAAATGACCGTTGGATGTGAATTATGACTTTTTCAACTAAAATAAGTGTGTTTAAAGTCATTTATATGCCTGAAATTAGTCAAAATTGAAGCTTTTGAGTAAGCAAAACTCTATAAAAATTGCAATTTTGGTCAATCTGAGGGGTTAAAAAGTGGTTATTCAACATGAGGCACGATCCATTTGACATTTTGAATTATTTTTGGTACAGTATTAAAAATTAATTTTCTGATGAAAAATGATGACTCCGGACCTGTCGAACGTCCCCAAAATGGTCCGTATCGATGAAATTTTAACATTTAATCTTTTGACTCCAAACGACTGTTGGATGTGAATTAAGACTTTTTCAACTAAAATAAGTGTGTTTAAAGTCATTTATGTGCCTGAAATTGGTCAAAATTGAAGCTTTTGAGTAAGCAAAACTCTATAAAAATTGCAATTTTGGTCACTCTGAGGGGTTAAAGAGTGGTTATTCAACATGAGGCACGATCCATTTGACATTTTGAATTATTTTTGGTACAGTATTAAAAATTAATTTTCTGATGAAAAATGATGACTCCGGACCTGTCGAACGTCCCCAAAATGGTCCGTATCGATGAAATTTTAACATTTAATCTTTTGACTCCAAACGACTGTTGGATGTGAATTATGACTTTTTCAATTAAAATAAGTGTGTTTAAAGTCATTTATGTGCCTGAAATTGGTTACAATTTAAGCTTTTGAGTAAGCAAAACTCTGTAAAAATGGCAATTTTGGTCACTCTGAGGGGTAAAAAGTGGTTATTCAACATGAGGCACGATCCATTTGACATTTTGAATCATTTTTGGTACAGTCCAAAAAATTCGTTTTCTGATGAAAAACGATGACTCCGGACCTGTCGAACATCCCCAAAATGGTCCATATTGATGAAATTTTAACATTTAATCTTTTGATTCCAAACGACTGTTGGATGTGAATTATGACTTTTTCAACTAAAATAAGTGTGTTTAAAGTCATTTATGTGCCTGAAATTGGTCAAAATTGAAGCTTTTGAGTAAGCAAAACTCTGTAAAAATGGCAATTTTGGTCACTCTGAGGGGTTAAAAACTCGTTATTCAACATGAGGCACGATCCATTTGACATTTTGAATCATTTTTGGTACAGTCCGAAAAATTTATTTTCTGATGAAAAACGATGACTCCGGACCTGTCGAACGTTCCTAAAATGGTCAATATGGATGAAATTTTAACATTTAATCTTTTGACTCCAAACGACTGTTGGATGTGAATTAAGACTTTTTCAACTAAAATAAGTGTGTTTAAAGTCATTTATGTGCCTGAAATTGGTCAAAATTGAAGCTTTTGAGTAAGCAAAACTCTATAAAAATTGGAATTTTGGTCACTCTGAGGGGTTAAAAAGTGGTTATTCAACATGAGGCACGATCCATTTGACATTTTGAATCATTTTTGGTATAGTCCGAAAAATTAATTTTCTGATGAAAAACGGTGACTCCGGACCTGTCGAACGTCCCCCAAAATGGTCCATATCGATGACATTTTAACATTTAATCTTTTGACTCCAGACGACGGTTGGATGTGAATTAAGACTTTTTCAACTAAAATAAGTGTGTTTAAAGTCATTTATGTGCCTGAAATTGGTCAAAATTGAAGCTTTTGAGTAAGCAAAACTCTGTAAAAATGGCAATTTTGGTCACTCTGAGGGGTTAAAAAGTGGTTATTCAACATGAGGCACGATCCATTTGACATTTTGAATAATTTTTGGTATAGTCCGAAAAATTAATTTTCTGATGAAAAACGATGACTCCGGACCTGTCGAAGGTGCCCAAAATGGTCCATATCGATGAAATTTTAACATTTAATCTTTTGACTCCAGACGACTGTTGGATGTGAATTATGACTTTTTCAACTAAAATAAGTGTGTTTAAAGTCATTTATGTGCCTGAAATTGGTCAAAATTGAAGCTTTTGAGTAAGCAAAACTCTGTAAAAATGGCAATTTTGGTCACTCTGAGGGGTTAAAAACTGGTTATTCAACATGAGGCACGATCCATTTGACATTTTGAATCATTTTTGGTACAGTCCGAAAAATTTATTTTCTGATGAAAAACGATGACTCCGGACCTGTCGAACGTTCCTAAAATGGTCAATATGGATGAAATTTTAACATTTAATCTTTTGACTCCAAACGACTGTTGGATGTGAATTAAGACTTTTTCAACTAAAATAAGTGTGTTTAAAGTCATTTATGTGCCTGAAATTGGTCAAAATTGAAGCTGTTGAGTAAGCAAAACTCTATAAAAATTGCAATTTTGGTCACTCTGAGGGGTTAAAGAGTGGTTATTCAACATGAGGCACGATCCATTTGACATTTTGAATTATTTTTGGTACAGTATTAAAAATTAATTTTCTGATGAAAAATGATGACTCCGGACTAGGTATGGGCGGAAAATCCGTTTCGCTCGCGGATTTTGTGGATTTTCGGGAAATTCGCAATCCGCGAGATTCGCGAATCTCCCGCAAAATCCGCAAATCCGCGAGCAGCGGATTTTGCTCGCACTGCTCGCACTGTTCGCGTGAGTTCGCGGCTTCCCAGTACAACTTTGCGCCCCGCGAATAAGTGCTAAATTGCAGAAATACGATCTTAGCAAAACTGAAACTACTTACCAGGTTCAAAAGTTCAGGCTCATCATTAGTAGCCATTTCCTGTAGTGCTTCCTGAGGGGCCCCTCCAGAGTTCAGTTGCCAGTTGCAACTATTATGTGACCCTGCTCTGAACCTCAGAATAGTTACACATATGCCACAAAGGTCCTGAATTACAGCTAAGGGAGACAAGCAGGAGCCAGGCTGGAAGTTAAAATCCATTAATCAGCCCCTAATTCATTATTGTCAGTTGGGGCAGGGCAGGTGTTGTAACTAATTTTGCAACAATGAAAGCACTTAGCAAGTGCAAAAGATCACTAATCAGGGCGCACTAAGGAAGCAGGTGCCAGCTAAAAAAATATTCTGTGACACATTAATCAGCCCCAAATTAATTCAGGTCACTTGAGGCAGGGAAGGTGTGCTTTGCTTTGCCGAAAATAATGTACACTGGACAACCAGAGGGTGTGGTGATGAAACAGAGGGTGGCATGGGTGGGCCAGAGGGTGGCATGAGTAGTCAGAGAGTGGCAGTGGTGACAGAGAGTGGCAGTGATGGAGAAGAGTTTCCCAAACAGGCTGGACACGTAGAAACAACAAGTTCGCGAAACTTGCGACCCGACAGGTAAGTTCGCAATTTGCGAAAGTGTACAAAACCCTCGCGAACTGGCAGAAACCCGCGCAAACACAAAAAAAAAAAATCCGCAAATTCGCGAGAATTCGTGGATTTTGCGGATTGCGAGTTCGCAAATCCGCAAAATTCGCGAACGCGAGATTCGCAAAATTCGCCCATGCTTACTCCGGACCTGTCGAACGTCCCCAAAATGGTCCGTATCGATGAAATTTTAACATTTAATCTTTTGACTCCAAACGACTGTTGGATGTGAATTAAGACTTTTTCAACTAAAATAAGTGTGTTTAAAGTCATTTATGTGCCTGAAATTGGTCAAAATTGAAGCTTTTGAGTAAGCAAAACTCTATAAAAATTGCAATTTTGGTCACTCTGAGTGGTTAAAGAGTGGTTATTCAACATGAGGCACGATCCATTTGACATTTTGAATTATTTTTGGTACAGTATTAAAAATTAATTTTCTGATGAAAAATGATGACTCCGGACCTGTCGAACGTCCCCAAAATGGTCCGTATCGATGAAATTTTAACATTTAATCTTTTGACTCCAAACGACTGTTGGATGTGAATTAAGACTTTTTCAACTAAAATAAGTGTGTTTAAAGTCATTTATGTGCCTGAAATTGGTCAAAATTGAAGCTTTTGAGTAAGCAAAACTCTGTAAAAATGGCAATTTTGGTCACTCTGAGGGGTTAAAAAGTGGTTATTCAACATGAGGCACGATCCATTTGACATTTTGAATAATTTTTGGTACAGTCCAAAAAAATTCATTTTCTGATGAAAAACGATGACTCCGGACCTGTCGAACATCCCCAAAATGGTCCATATTGATGAAATTTTAACATTTAATCTTTTGATTCCAAACGACTGTTGGATGTGAATTAAGACTTTTTCAACTAAAATACGTGTGTTTAAAGTCATTTATGTGCCTGAAATTGGTCAAAATTGAAGCTTTTGAGTAAGCAAAACTCTATAAAAATTGCAATTTTGGTCACTCTGAGGGGTTAAAAAGTGGTTATTCAACATGAGGCACGATCCATTTGACATTTTGAATCATTTTTGGTATAGTCCGAAAAATTAATTTTCTGATGAAAAACGGTGACTCCGGACCTGTCGAACGTCCCCAAAATGGTCCGTATCGATGAAATTTTAACATTTAATCTTTTGACTCCAAACGACTATTGGATGTGAATTAAGACTTTTTCAACTAAAATAAGTGTGTTTAAAGTCATTTATGTGCCTGAAATTGGTCAAAATGAAGCTTTTGAGTAAGCAAAACTCTGTAAAAATGGCAATTTTGGTCACTCTGAGGGGTTAAAAAGTGGTTATTCAACATGAGGCACGATCCATTTGACATTTTGAATAATTTTTGGTACAGTCCAAAAAATTCATTTTCTGATGAAAAACGATGACTCCGGACCTGTCGAACATCCCCAAAATGGTCCATATTGATGAAATTTTAACATTTAATCTTTTGATTCCAAACGACAGTTGGATGTGAATTAAGACTTTTTCAACTAAAATACGTGTGTTTAAAGTCATTTATGTGCCTGAAATTGGTCAAAATTGAAGCTTTTGAGTAAGCAAAACTCTATAAAAATTGCAATTTTGGTCACTCTGAGGGGTTAAAAAGTGGTTATTCAACATGAGGCACGATCCATTTGACATTTTGAATCATTTTTGGTATAGTCCGAAAAATTAATTTTCTGATGAAAAACGGTGACTCCGGACCTGTCGAACGTCCCCCAAAATGGTCCATATCGATGAAATTTTAACATTTAATCTTTTGATTCCAAACGACTGTTGGATGTGAATTATGACTTTTTCAACTAAAATAAGTGTGTTTAAAGTCATTTATGTGCCTGAAATTGGTCAAAATTGAAGCTTTTGAGTAAGCAAAACTCTGTAAAAATGGCAATTTTGGTCACTCTGAGGGGTTAAAAACTGGTTATTCGACATGAGGCACGATCCATTTGACATTTTGAATCATTTTTGGTACAGTCCGAAAAATTTATTTTCTGATGAAAAACGATGACTCCGGACCTGTCGAACGTTCCTAAAATGGTCAATATGGATGAAATTTTAACATTTAATCTTTTGACTCCAAACGACTGTTGGATGTGAATTAAGACTTTTTCAACTAAAATAAGTGTGTTTAAAGTCATTTATGTGCCTGAAATTGGTCAAAATTGAAGCTTTTGAGTAAGCAAAACTCTATAAAAATTGCAATTTTGGTCACTCTGAGGGGTTAAAGAGTGGTTATTCAACATGAGGCACGATCCATTTGACATTTTGAATTATTTTTGGTACAGTATTAAAAATTAATTTTCTGATGAAAAACGATGACTCCGGACCTGTCGAACGTCCCCAAAATGGTCCGTATCGATGAAATTTTAACATTTAATCTTTTGACTCCAAACGACTGTTGGATGTGAATTAAGACTTTTTCAACTAAAATAAGTGTGTTTAAAGTCATTTATGTGCCTGAAATTGGTCAAAATTGAAGCTTTTGAGTAAGCAAAACTCTGTAAAAATGGCAATTTTGGTCACTCTGAGGGGTTAAAAAGTGGTTATTCAACATGAGGCACGATCCATTTGACATTTTGAATCATTTTTGGTACAGTCCAAAAAATTCATTTTCTGATGAAAAACGATGACTCCGGACCTGTCGAACATCCCCAAAATGGTCCATATTGATGAAATTTTAACATTTAATCTTTTGATTCCAAACGACTGTTGGATGTGAATTATGACTTTTTCAACTAAAATAAGTGTGTTTAAAGTCATTTATGTGCCTGAAATTAGTCAAAATTGAAGCTTTTGAGTAAGCAAAACTCTGTAAAAATGGCAATTTTGGTCACTCTGAGGGGTTAAAAAGTGGTTATTCAACATGAGGCACGATCCATTTGACATTTTGAATAATTTTTGGTACAGTCCGAAAAATTAATTTTCTGATGAAAAACGATGACTCCGGACCTGTCGAACGTTCCCAAAATGGTCAATATGAATGAAATTTTAACATTTAATCTTTTGACTCCAAATGACTGTTGGATGTGAATTATGACTTTTTCAACTTAAATAAGTGTGTTTAAAGTCATTTATGTGCCTGAAATTGGTCAAAATTGAAGCTTTTGAGTAAGCAAAACTCTGTAAAAATGGCAATTTTGGTCACTCTGAGGGGTTAAAAAGTGGTTATTCAACATGACGCACGATCCATTTGGCATTTTGAATCATTTTTGGTACAGTCCGAAAATTTATTTTTCTGATGAAAAACGATGACTCCGGACCTGTCGAACGTTCCCAAAATGGTCAATATGGATGAGATTTTAACATTTACAGCCTGATTCATGTACGGGACGTTTTGCGAGGCTCAAATAGCGAATCATAAGGAATCGCTATTTGAGACTCGCAAAACGGTATTCATGTGGGAATCGCAATAGTAATTGCGATTTCCACTGATTCCTTATTTGCGATTAGCTAATTGCTAATCGCAAATAAGGAATAACTCCCCATGCATTCCTATGGGCCAAAAGGCCCATAGGAATGCATGGGGAGTCATTCCTCATTTGCGATTAGCAATTAGCTAATCGCAAATGAGATTGCGAGTACAAGGGTGCCAGGGGTGTCCAAAGGACACCCTGTAGCACCCCTGCATGGAAAATAACACAGGTGTTGCACACACACATGTCCTTTGGACATGTGTGTGTGTAACGTGCAACTCAGAAAAATGCATTTAAATGCATTTTTCTGAATTTTCGCAATTTACCGCGAGGTCTGACCTCGCGGTAAATTGCGCCTAGAAATAGCGAAATCGCAAATTGAAATAGGATGTTGAATAGCATTTAAGGAATCTCAAATAGAGATTCCTTAAATGTCATTTCCTCGCACATTTGCGACATCGCAATTAGCGATTTTTGCTTTTGGGATGCTGAATCCCAAAAGCAAAAATCGCACTCGCAAAGGGCCGGATTCTCAGAATCCGGCCCTTTGCGAGCCGATTTAGCCTTCATGAATAAGGCTGTTAATCTTTTGACTCCAAATGACTGTTGGATGTGAATTATGACTTTTTCAACTAAAATAAGTGTGCTTAAAGTCCTTTATGTGCCTGAAATTAGTCAAAATTGAAGCTTTTGAGTAAGCAAAACTCTGTAAAAATGGCAATTTTGGTCTCTCTGAGGGGTTAAAAAGTGGTTATTCAACATGAGGCACGATCCATTTGACATTTTGAATCATTTTTGGTACAGTCCGAAAAATTAATTTTCTGATGAAAAACGATGACTCCGGACCTGTCGAACGTTCCCAAAATGGTCAATATGGATGAAATTTTAACATTTAATCTTTTGACTCCAAATGACTGTTGGATGTGAATTATGACTTTTTCAACTAAAATAAGTGTGTTTAAAGTCATTTATGTGCCTGAAATTGGCCAAAATTGAAACTTTTGAGTAAGCAAAACTCTGTAAAAATGGCAATTTTGGTCACTCTGAGGGGTTAAAAAGTGGTTATTCAACATGAGGCACGATCCATTTGACATTTTGAATAATTTTTGGTATAGTCCGAAAAATTAATTTTCTGATGAAAAACGATGACTCCAGACCTGTCGAAGGTGCCCAAAATGGTCCATATCGATGAAATTTTAACATTTAATCTTTTGACTCCAGACGACTGTTGGATGTGAATTATGACTTTTTCAACTAAAATAAGTGTGTTTAAAGACATTTATGTGCCTGAAATTGGTCAAAATTGAAGCTTTTGAGAAAGCAAAACTCTGTAAAAATGGCAATTTTGGTCACTCTGAGGGGTTAAAAACTGGTTATTCAACATGAGGCACGATCCATTTGACATTTTGAATCATTTTTGGTACAGTCCGAAAAATTTATTTTCTGATGAAAAACGATGACTCCGGACCTGTCGAACATCCCCAAAATGGTCCATATTGATGAAATTTTAACATTTAATCTTTTGATTCCAAACGACTGTTGGATGTGAATTATGACTTTTTCAACTAAAATAAGTGTGTTTAAAGTCATTTATGTGCCTGAAATTAGTCAAAATTGAAGCTTTTGAGTAAGCAAAACTCTGTAAAAATGGCAATTTTGGTCACTCTGAGGGGTTAAAAAGTGGTTATTCAACATGAGGCACGATCCATTTGACATTTTGAATAATTTTTGGTACAGTCCGAAAAATTAATTTTCTGATGAAAAACGATGACTCCGGACCTGTCGAACGTTCCCAAAATGGTCAATATGAATGAAATTTTAACATTTAATCTTTTGACTCCAAATGACTGTTGGATGTGAATTATGACTTTTTCAACTTAAATAAGTGTGTTTAAAGTCATTTATGTGCCTGAAATTGGTCAAAATTGAAGCTTTTGAGTAAGCAAAACTCTGTAAAAATGGCAATTTTGGTCACTCTGAGGGGTTAAAAAGTGGTTATTCAACATGAGGCACGATCCATTTGGCATTTTGAATCATTTTTGGTACAGTCCGAAAATTTATTTTTCTGATGAAAAACGATGACTCCGGACCTGTCGAACGTTCCCAAAATGGTCAATATGGATGAGATTTTAACATTTACAGCCTGATTCATGTACGGGACGTTTTGCGAGGCTCAAATAGCGAATCATAAGGAATCGCTATTTGAGACTCGCAAAACGGTATTCATGTGGGAATCGCAATAGTAATTGCGATTTCCACTGATTCCTTATTTGCGATTAGCTAATTGCTAATCGCAAATAAGGAATAACTCCCCATGCATTCCTATGGGCCAAAAGGCCCATAGGAATGCATGGGGAGTCATTCCTCATTTGCGATTAGCAATTAGCTAATCGCAAATGAGATTGCGAGTACAAGGGTGCCAGGGGTGTCCAAAGGACACCCTGTAGCACCCCTGCATGGAAAATAACACAGGTGTTGCACACACACATGTCCTTTGGACATGTGTGTGTGTAACGTGCAACTCAGAAAAATGCATTTAAATGCATTTTTCTGAATTTTCGCAATTTACCGCGAGGTCTGACCTCGCGGTAAATTGCGCCTAGAAATAGCGAAATCGCAAATTGAAATAGGATGTTGAATAGCATTTAAGGAATCTCAAATAGAGATTCCTTAAATGTCATTTCCTCGCACATTTGCGACATCGCAATTAGCGATTTTTGCTTTTGGGATGCTGAATCCCAAAAGCAAAAATCGCACTCGCAAAGGGCCGGATTCTCAGAATCCGGCCCTTTGCGAGCCGATTTAGCCTTCATGAATAAGGCTGTTAATCTTTTGACTCCAAATGACTGTTGGATGTGAATTATGACTTTTTCAACTAAAATAAGTGTGCTTAAAGTCCTTTATGTGCCTGAAATTAGTCAAAATTGAAGCTTTTGAGTAAGCAAAACTCTGTAAAAATGGCAATTTTGGTCTCTCTGAGGGGTTAAAAAGTGGTTATTCAACATGAGGCACGATCCATTTGACATTTTGAATCATTTTTGGTACAGTCCGAAAAATTAATTTTCTGATGAAAAACGATGACTCCGGACCTGTCGAACGTTCCCAAAATGGTCAATATGGATGAAATTTTAACATTTAATCTTTTGACTCCAAATGACTGTTGGATGTGAATTATGACTTTTTCAACTAAAATAAGTGTGTTTAAAGTCATTTATGTGCCTGAAATTGGCCAAAATTGAAACTTTTGAGTAAGCAAAACTCTGTAAAAATGGCAATTTTGGTCACTCTGAGGGGTTAAAAAGTGGTTATTCAACATGAGGCACGATCCATTTGACATTTTGAATAATTTTTGGTATAGTCCGAAAAATTAATTTTCTGATGAAAAACGATGACTCCAGACCTGTCGAAGGTGCCCAAAATGGTCCATATCGATGAAATTTTAACATTTAATCTTTTGACTCCAGACGACTGTTGGATGTGAATTATGACTTTTTCAACTAAAATAAGTGTGTTTAAAGACATTTATGTGCCTGAAATTGGTCAAAATTGAAGCTTTTGAGAAAGCAAAACTCTGTAAAAATGGCAATTTTGGTCACTCTGAGGGGTTAAAAACTGGTTATTCAACATGAGGCACGATCCATTTGACATTTTGAATCATTTTTGGTACAGTCCGAAAAATTTATTTTCTGATGAAAAACGATGACTCCGGACCTGTCGAACGTTCCTAAAATGGTCAATATGGATGAAATTTTAACATTTAATCTTTTGACTCCAGACGACTGTTGGATGTGAATTAAGACTTTTTCAACTAAAATAAGTGTGTTTAAAGTCATTTATGTGCCTGAAATTGGTCAAAATTGAAGCTTTTGAGAAAGCAAAACTCTGTAAAAATGGCAATTTTGGTCACTCTGAGGGGTTAAAAACTGGTTATTCAACAGGAGGCACGATCCATTTGACATTTTGAATCATTTTTGGTACAGTCCGAAAAATTTATTTTCTGATGAAAAACGATGACTCCGGACCTGTCGAACGTTCCTAAAATGGTCAATATGGATGAAATTTTAACATTTAACCTTTTGACTCCAAACGACTGTTGGATGTGAACTAAGACTTTTTCAACTAAAATAAGTGTGTTTAAAGTCATTTATGTGCCTGAAATTGGTCAAAATTGAAGCTTTTGAGTAAGCAAAACTCTATAAAAATTGCAATTTTGGTCACTCTGAGGGGTTAAAAAGTGGTTATTCAACATGAGGCACGATCCATTTGACATTTTGAATCATTTTTGGTATAGTCCGAAAAATTAATTTTCTGATGAAAAGCGGTGACTCCGGACCTGTCGAACGTCCCCCAAAATGGTCCATATCGATGACATTTTAACATTTAATCTTTTGACTCCAGACGACTGTTGGATGTGAATTAAGACTTTTTCAACTAAAATAAGTGTGTTTAAAGTCATTTATGTGCCTGAAATTGGTCAAAATTGAAGCTTTTGAGTAAGCAAAACTCTATAAAAATGGCAATTTTGGTCACTCTGAGGGGTTAAAAAGTGGTTATTCAACATGAGGCACGATCCATTTGACATTTTGAATCATTTTTGGTACAGTCCGAAAAATTATTTTTCTGATGAAAAACGATGACTCCGGACCTGTCGAACGTTCCCAAAATGGTCAATATGGATGAAATTTTAACATTTAATCTTTTGACTCCAAATGACTGTTGGATGTGAATTATGACTTTTTCAACTAAAATAAGTGTGTTTAAAGTCATTTATATGCCTGAAATTAGTCAAAATTGAAGCTT
This sequence comes from Lissotriton vulgaris, assembly GCF_964263255.1. Taxonomy (NCBI): domain Eukaryota; kingdom Metazoa; phylum Chordata; class Amphibia; order Caudata; family Salamandridae; genus Lissotriton; species Lissotriton vulgaris. Next base: position 5,442 of record NW_028247909.1, on the reverse strand, counting down.
TTGAGTAAGCATAACTCTGTAAAAATGGCAATGTTGGTCACTCTGAGGGGTTAAAAAGTGGTTATTCAACATGAGGCACGATCCATTTGACATTTTGAATAATTTTTGGTACAGTCCGAAAAATTAATTTTCTGATGAAAAACGATGACTCCGGACCTGTCGAACGTTCCCAAAATGGTCAATATGGATGAAATTTTAACATTTATTCTTTTGACTCCAAATGACTGTTGGATGTGAATTATGACTTTTTCAACTAAAATAAGTGTGTTTAAAGTCATTTATGTGCCTGAAATTGGTCAAAATTGAAGCTTTTGAGTAAGCAAAACTCTGTAAAAATAGCAATTTTGGTCACTCTGAGGGGTTAAAAAGTGGTTATTCAACATGAGGCACGATCCATTTGACATTTTGAATCATTTTTGGTACAGTCCGAAAATTTATTTTTCTGATGAAAAACGATGACTCCGGACCTGTCGAACGTTCCCAAAATGGTCAATATGGATGAGATTTTAACATTTAATCTTTTGACTCCAAACGACTGTTGGATGTGAATTAAGACTTTTTCAACTAAAATACGTGTGTTTAAAGTCATTTATGTGCCTGAAATTGGTCAAAATTGAAGCTTTTGAGTAAGCAAAACTCTATAAAAATTGCAATTTTGGTCACTCTGAGGGGTTAAAAAGTGGTTATTCAACATGAGGCACGATCCATTTGACATTTTGAATCATTTTTGGTATAGTCCAAAAAATTAATTTTCTGATGAAAAACGGTGACTCCGGACCTGTCGAACGTCCCCCAAAATGGTCCATATCGATGACATTTTAACATTTAATCTTTTGACTCCAGACGACTGTTGGATGTGAATTAAGACTTTTTCAACTAAAATAAGTGTGTTTAAAGTAATTTATGTGCCTGAAATTGGTCAAAATTGAAGCTTTTGAGTAAGCAAAACTCTGTAAAAATGGCAATTTTGGTCACTCTGAGGGGTTAAAAAGTGGTTATTCAACATGAGGCACGATCCATTTGACATTTTGAATAATTTTTGGTATAGTGCGAAAAATTAATTTTCTGATGAAAAACGATGACTCCGGACCTGTCGAAGGTGCCCAAAATGGTCCATATCGATGAAATTTTAACATTTAATCTTTTGACTCCAGACGACTGTTGGATGTGAATTATGACTTTTTCAATTAAAATAAGTGTGTTTAAAGTCATTTATGTGCCTGAAATTGGTTAAAATTTAAGCTTTTGTTTAAGCAAAACTCTGTAAAAATGGCAATTTTGGTCACTCTGAGGGGTAAAAAAGTGGTTATTCAACATGAGGCACGATCCATTTGACATTTTGAATCATTTTTGGTACAGTCCAAAAAATTCATTTTCTGATGAAAAACGATGACTCCGGACCTGTCGAACATCCCCAAAATGGTCCATATGGATGACATTTTAACATTTAATCTTTTGACTCCAAACGACTGTTGGATGTGAATTAAGACTTTTTCAACTAAAATAAGTGTGTTTAAAGTCATTTATGTGCCTGAAATTGGTCAAAATTGAAGCTTTTGAGTAAGCAAAACTCTATAAAAATTGCAATTTTGGTCACTCTGAGGGGTTAAAGAGTGGTTATTCAACATGAGGCACGATCCATTTGACATTTTGAATTATTTTTGGTACAGTATTAAAAATTAATTTTCTGATGAAAAATGATGACTCCGGACCTGTCGAACGTCCCCAAAATGGTCCGTATCGATGAAATTTTAACATTTAATCTTTTGACTCCAAACGACTGTTGGATGTGAATTAAGACTTTTTCAACTAAAATAAGTGTGTTTAAAGTCATTTATGTGCCTGAAATTGGTCAAAATTGAAGCTTTTGAGTAAGCAAAACTCTGTAAAAATGGCAATTTTGGTCACTCTGAGGGGTTAAAAAGTGGTTATTCAACATGAGGCATCATCCATTTGACATTTTGAATCATTTTTGGTACAGTCCAAAAAATTCATTTTCTGATGAAAAACGATGACTCCGGACCTGTCGAACATCCCCAAAATGGTCCATATTGATGAAATTTTAACATTTAATCTTTTGATTCCAAACGACTGTTGGATGTGAATTAAGACTTTTTCAACTAAAATACGTGTGTTTAAAGTCATTTATGTGCCTGAAATTGGTCAAAATTGAAGCTTTTGAGTAAGCAAAACTCTATAAAAATTGCAATTTTGGTCACTCTGAGGGGTTAAAAAGTGGTTATTCAACATGAGGCACGATCCATTTGACATTTTGAATCATTTTTGGTATAGTCCAAAAAATTAATTTTCTGATGAAAAACGGTGACTCCGGACCTGCGAACGTCCCCCAAAATGGTCCATATCGATGAAATTTTAACATTTAATCTTTTGACTCCAGACGACTGTTGGATGTGAATTATGACTTTTTCAATTAAAATAAGTGTGTTTAAAGTCATTTATGTGCCTGAAATTGGTTAAAATTTAAGCTTTTGTGTAAGCAAAACTCTGTAAAAATGGCAATTTTGGTCACTCTGAGGGGTAAAAAAGTGGTTATTCAACATGAGGCACGATCCATTTGACATTTTGAATCATTTTTGGTACAGTCCAAAAAATTCATTTTCTGATGAAAAACGATGACTCCGGACCTGTCGAACATCCCCAAAATGGTCCATATTGATGAAATTTTAACATTTAATCTTTTGACTCCAAACGACTGTTGGATGTGAATTATGACTTTTTCAACTAAAATAAGTGTGTTTAAAGTCATTTATGTGCCTGAAATTGGTCAAAATTGAAGCTTTTGAGTAAGCAAAACTCTATAAAAATTGCAATTTTGGTCACTCTGAGGGGTTAAAGAGTGGTTATTCAACATGAGGCACGATCCATTTGACATTTTGAATTATTTTTGGTACAGTATTAAAAATTAATTTTCTGATGAAAAATGATGACTCCGGACCTGTCGAACGTCCCCAAAATGGTCCGTATCGATGAAATTTTAACATTTAATCTTTTGACTCCAAACGACTGTTGGGTGTGAATTAAGACTTTTTCAACTAAAATAAGTGTGTTTAAAGTCATTTATGTGCCTGAAATTGGTCAAAATTGAAGCTTTTGAGTAAGCAAAACTCTGTAAAAATGGCAATTTTGGTCACTCTGAGGGGTTAAAAAGTGGTTATTCAACATGAGGCACGATCCATTTGACATTTTGAATCATTTTTGGTACAGTCCAAAAAATTCATTTTCTGATGAAAAACGATGACTCCGGACCTGTCGAACATCCCCAAAATGGTCCATATTGATGAAATTTTAACATTTAATCTTTTGATTCCAAACGACTGTTGGATGTGAATTATGACTTTTTCAACTAAAATAAGTGTGTTTAAAGTCATTTATGTGCCTGAAATTGGTCAAAATTGAAGCTTTTGAGAAAGCAAAACTCTGTAAAAATGGCAATTTTGGTCACTCTGAGGGGTTAAAAACTGGTTATTCAACATGAGGCACGATCCATTTGACATTTTGAATCATTTTTGGTACAGTCCGAAAAATGTATTTTCTGATGAAAAACGATGACTCCGGACCTGTCGAACGTTCCTAAAATGGTCAATATGGATGAAATTTTAACATTTAATCTTTTGACTCCAAACGACTGTTGGATGTGAATTAAGACTTTTTCAACTAAAATAAGTGTGTTTAAAGTCATTTATGTGCCTGAAATTGGTCAAAATTGAAGCTTTTGAGTAAGCAAAACTCTATAAAAATTGCAATTTTGGTCACTCTGAGGGGTTAAAAAGTGGTTATTCAACATGAGGCACGATCCATTTGACATTTTGAATCATTTTTGGTATAGTCCGAAAAATTAATTTTCTGATGAAAAACGGTGACTCCGGACCTGTCGAACGTCCCCCAAAATGGTCCATATCGATGACATTTTAACATTTAATCTTTTGACTCCAGACGACTGTTGGATGTGAATTAAGACTTTTTCAACTAAAATAAGTGTGTTTAAAGTCATTTATGTGCCTGAAATTGGTCAAAATTGAAGCTTTTGAGTAAGCAAAACTCAGTAAAAATGGCAATTTTGGTCACTCTGAGGGGTTAAAAAGTGGTTATTCAACATGAGGCACGATCCATTTGACATTTTGAATCATTTTTGGTACAGTCCGAAAAATAATTTTTCTGATGAAAAACGATGACTCCGGACCTGTCGAACGTTCCCAAAATGGTCAATATGGATGAAATTTTAACATTTAATCTTTTGACTCCAAATGACTGTTGGATGTGAATTATGACTTTTTCAACTAAAATAAGTGTGTTTAAAGTCATTTATATGCCTGAAATTAGTCAAAATTGAAGCTTTTGAGTAAGCAAAACTCTGTAAAAATGGCAATTTTGGTCACTCTGAGGGGTTAAAAAGTGGTTATTCAACATGAGGCACGATCCATTTGACATTTTGAATAATTTTTATTACAGTCCGAAAATTTAATTTTCTGATGAAAAACGATGACTCCGGACCTGTCGAACGTTCCCAAAATGGTCTATATGGATGAGATTTTAACATTTAATCTTTTGACTCCAAATGACTGTTGGATGTGAATTATGACTTTTTCAACTAAAATAAGTGTGCTTAAAGTCCTTTATGTGCCTGAAATTAGTCAAAATTGAAGCTTTTGAGTAAGCAAAACTCTGTAAAAATGGCAATTTTGGTCACTCTGAGGGGTTAAAAAGTGGTTATTCAACATGAGGCACGATCCATTTGACATTTTGAATTATTTTTTGTACAGTCCTAAAAATTAATTTTCTGATGAAAAACAATGACTCCGGACCTGTCGAACGTCCCCAAAATGGTCCATATCGATGAAATTTTAACATTTAATCTTTTGACTCCAAACGACTGTTGGATGTGAATTATGACTTTTTCAACTAAAATAAGTGTGTTTAAAGTCATTTATGTGCCTGAAATTTGTCAAAATTGAAGCTTTTGAGTAAGCAAAACTCTGTAAAAATGGCAATTTTGGTCACTCTGAGGGGTTAAAAAGTGGTTATTCAACATGAGGTACGATCCATTTGACATTTTGAATAATTTTTGGCATAGTCCCAAAAATTCATTTTCTGATGAAAAACGATGACTCCGGACCTGTCGAACGTCCCCAAAATGGTCCATATCGATGAAATTTTAACATTTATTCTTTTGACTCCAGACGACTGTTGGATGTGAATTATGACTTTTTCAATTAAAATAAGTGTGTTTAAAGTCATTTATGTGCCTGAAATTGGTTAAAATTTAAGCTTTTGTGTATGCAAAACTCTGTAAAAATGGCAATTTTGGTCACTCTGAGGGGTAAAAAAGTGGTTATTCAACATGAGGCACGATCCATTTGACATTTTGAATCATTTTTGGTACAGTCCAAAAAATTCATTTTCTGATGAAAAACGATGACTCCG